>NC_142171.1:38199504-38330577 GCF_029865625.1 Vigna umbellata
TTATAGAACCCTTAATAGTTTCGTTTCGCGTATCTTCATTGCTCTCGACCCCTATTTTTTGCTAATACTATTCCATTGACTTCAAACGTCATGGTCATTGCCGTCCAACACTTTCTTCATTGCCTCCATTGATATGAGGATGACCCTCTTGGTACATTACACCAACTTGCTGACATCACTGCAGACAAGCCGATGATGGTTGCATGGGATTCTACTGTATTTGGTAGATTTCTATGATGTTGCCAAGGCCTTCCCAACAACAGGTGACTTGCCTCCGTAGTAGGTACCATAGTATATACTACCTCATTGACATATTTACCTATAGAGAAAGCAATGTTCATTTGCTTATCCACCACCAATTCTTCATCCTCACTTAACCATTCTAAAACATAAGGACTATGGTGTATAGATGTCACAAAATCAAACTTCTCCACTAGCTGTTTACTTGCTACATTTGTACAACTTTCTACATCAATGATGAGTGAACACATAACCATACATCTAGAATGAAAAATATTCCTTCCTTGGGTCTCATCCTCCTCCTTATTCGTACTACCCAACAACCTCCTAACCATCAAAAGATCTCCATCAAGAGGTAGTATTTCACATTCCCTGTCCTCCTCGTCATTGCTAGATTATTCACTAGAAAAATGCTCACTAATGTGCTCCACATTCTCCCACTACATCATAATTCTCATGTTGGGACATTCAGCTGATATGTGTCCTATACCTAAATATTTTTTTAAAACTAGAATGTGAAGAATCATCATCATTAGACTAAGAAGTTACTTTACCACTTGAAGACTCCTTCTCCTTATATTTAGGAATATTAGAAGTAGCTCTCTCTTTCTTAGATTTCTCATTATCCTTTCATAAGGTGGATGACTTCCTATAGAAGCTTCTTCTCTTGAGTTGTTGTTCCACTTTAGTGTCTTGGTGAATAAGATCCTCCAAAGTCTCATAATGTTGCATTTCCACCACATTTTGAATCTCCCTATTTATTTCATTCAATAATCTAGCTATTGTAGCCATAGGTGTTTCTTCTATGCTAGCTTTCATCAAGGTGACCTCTATCTCTAGGACATAATTACCTTTATTGCTCCCATATAGAGATTGACAACCTTCTCCTTCTAGTTATATATGTCCATGATAATTTGATTCCACCGGTTATCCTTGCCTTCAAACTCCAAGGATGCTATAAGAACCTTATTATCATTTGCATAATCATAAGAGCTGAAGATTTGGTCAAGCTTCGTTTACCATGCCAGGCTTAGCTCTTTAAATTTAGGGATTATAACCTTCCTCTACATATTATCTTTCTAGGTGTGTGGTTCCTAAACTCCTCTCATCTTTGGCCTCACCTTAGTCTGAAATCAGGTTCCTCTTCATAATTATCCTTCTTAGGCATGTGCTTCTTCTTAGCCTTGTTTCTCAACACCAAGAGGAGAGAGGGGGGGGGGGGGGTGAATTGGTGATTTATAAAAACAAAGCTTTTCAAATCTTTTTGCAAAGTTAGAATAATCTTGAAAATTTCTTGCAATGTAAGTAAAGCGTATGAAAAGTAAAAGGGTTAGGGAAAGAAGAACAAACACAAGGTTTTTATCCTGGTTCAGCCTCAATGCCTACATTCAGCCACCCTTCCAATCAACCTTAGATTGAAGGATATTTGACTATAATGATTTGAGATTTACACCAAAGGTTTTACAGAGAACACACTCTCGCAATGTAAACAGCTCTCCCACTCACAATACAATATAGAAAGAAAACACCTGCACACATAGAACCACACATTCTTGCTGCAGAACCCCTTTGAGAAACACCTCTCAAAGTCCAAGAGCTCCTCATGATAAGTGTGAAAAAGAGTTGTTTTTACACTTATAAATGATCTCAATCTTATAATTATTCATGTTATTACTCAGTGAAAAGTTGTAATAGGAAGTAGATTGTTATGTAAATTATTGTACAGGAAGTGTATAATTTGGAGTCTGTCAGCCAATTCTCGCATAGCGCAAGCCAAAATTCGCACAGCCAGAAAAAGGAAATTCGCATAGCGCACCAGTACCTGTGGTACCTGTGTGCTGAGCGAATAACATCAGTTGAAGTGTAGCAGTTAAAAGAAATTCGCACAGTGCACATACATTGTGCACTGAGCAAATTTATTAAGTTAAGTGGTTTAAAAAGACGTGACAGAAAGGCATAAACCATCTTCTGACACACGAACAAAGCCAGAAAAATACTGGAGAACTCAGGAGACATCAGGAGACCTTTCAAGACATCAGAACTTCACTTCATGCAAGGAATTGCAGAAAAGAGTACGTTTGCGATGTCTAGGATAGGCTAAATTTTCTATTCATTAGAATTGGTTGTATGACGATACGTTAATGTAAATTTCCTGTGCAATATATGCTCTGTTCTTGTTCTTTTCTTGACTTGCTTTTGATTATACGGAAGTATAAATCTCTTTAAAGGTTCTTTTGTACTGGGAAGTATTTTTAGAACCAGAAACGTAAGAAAAAACTAAAAGTAATTACGTTAGGCATAGCTTCTGTGCTTTTGGTCATTCTAAACATATGAACTTCATGCAAAATTATTTGTTGAATTAATTAAGGAATTAAGAATTTAATAGATAATTTTAGAACTTGTTTTAAGGAATTAAATCAAGATACACTCATGTGAATGCTTGAACAGAGAATGGGTTGTCCAGGATTTTACTATAATGTTAGTCAAAGACCAATTCCAATGATCTTTTATCGTATTTTACAATCTTAATATTTTACGTTGTCAATTTCATGCTCATTTCCACAGTTAAAAATCAAATGTTATCTTCAGTAATTGATTTTGATAAATAATTTTAATTGAATAACATGACTCAAATTCCCTTGGGAGAACGATACTTTACTTATTCACTATATTACTTGTAACGATTTGGTATACTTGTCAAAAAGTTATCACCTCACTCTACTTCCTGTCACGCACGAATAGGGAAACAACACAATCAATGATTGCAGAATACTTTTTTGATCAAAGCAGATACACCTCAATAGTGCGGATAAGATCAGCCAGTCACGTCCATAAAGTTCCTTTCAAGAGTCCTTCAAGTTTCTTCAAATTCTTCAAGTCTTGATTCTTGGAGCATCTAAGCAATCTGTCAAACTTTCTCAGATTAAAGATTTCATATATGAAAATGTACAAAATGATCAAAAGTTTTAGAAATGCAAGTAATGCATCAATTTATAATTTTCGTCATGACAGACATAAAAAAATCGATTACGTTAGTAATGTAATCGATTACAATTAACACAACTCTTAATAAAATGCACAATTAATGTAATCGATTTGCATTTAATGTTAGTCAAACATATTTAAAAAATGACCATTATAGCTGTTATGACTAAGCTGAAAACAATTTTAAAAAAGCAATAGACTTAATTGATTACATAACATGTATAATCGATCAAGCTTAGCACTTAACCAGATTTTGAAAACTTTTTCTCTTTAAAAACTCATCACAACACATTTGAAAATGATGTATGCAAAGATACAAGTTTGAATCGATTTAACACTTAATGTAATCGATTCAAAACAAGTGTGTTGCCACAGTTTAAAACTTAAGTTGTCTGATGAACTTAATTGATTACAACAATACTATAATGGATTATGTCATGTTTGATGGATTGGCAAGTGTACCAAATCGCACAAGTAATATAAAATGGTAAGACCAAGTATCGTATCCCTGAAGACTCTCGGCACTAGATAGTTGTAGATAACTCGATTAATTAAGACTTAAATAAAAAGATCATTGGTTAAGATACAAAGACTGAAAATTAAATATGGATGCAATTGATCAATAGCAGAGAACACAACGATGAACGAGGTTGTTTATAAAATGAGATGATTATGTTGTTAGGGTTTGATTTCACCAAGTTTACTCTCATGTATATAAGAATTCTTCTTTTTATTAATGTTAACGTCACTCACTAAATTACTTAGAATGATCCCTCGGCAATAAGCCTACCTTAATTCCTAGTCGTGCAATTCATAGCGTTCCTAGAAAATTAAGTTTGAAGATCAAGAGCTTAAGACGACCAAGTACTCATACCCTCATCCTTGAGAAATATTACCCTTGGGAGAATTCAACAAGAACCTGAATTGTAAGGAACCTCTGGCACTCATGCAATTCATAAACATGCTACTAAATGAGTTAAATAGAGCAAGCATTGAAACAGATAATTCCCTAACAATTAATGAAAAACATACAAATTAAGAATCAATTCAAATACATAGAGTTTACAAGGTTACATCATCCCCCAACAACAAATAGAGTTTAGTTCCCCATAGACATGGAGAAATAGATGAATAATGGAAAAGCATGAGATAATGAAACCCTAAAAGTAAGAGGAAGCTCACCGCCTCCAGATCCGCCTTCAGAGAGTAGAAGAATGTGTGTTTGTTGCTCCAGCCAGAGATACCAAACCTAGAGCTCCTGGATCTTTAAATAGAATTGGAACAGAGTATAAACAATGCCCAGTCCAAAAGAGTCCAAATAGAGCAAAAACTGGACCTGACCCGCGAACCCCGATGCTCAGGCCCCCCTTTTAGGCGCTTAGGCGGTGGACGGTCCTCATGTAGGGCTTTAGCCTTCAATTGGATGCCCAAGCTTCGGGGTCTGCCGCTTAGGCGGCCTAGGAGGGCGTCCGGGCGGTGGACGTCGTTTTTCCGAGGCTCAAGCCTCTAGATATGGCGCCCAAGCTTCGTGCAGTCCTTCCTTCAGGTGCTTTTCCAAGCCCTTCTGAGCTTCATCTCCCTAGCATTTCATCTCTGCTTTCTGTATTCTCTCATTACCTATCAAAACAAGGGAAATTAGTCATAAAATCATCAAATTCAACCTCAACTCTCTTATTCACACAACTTAATGAAAAAGCATGATTTCAAGTACGTTTCTAAGTGGAAAAGGGTACTTTTAGTATCAAAATCATATCACAAATAACAGTATTTTAAATCATTATCATCATGCATATTTGCTTTTGTGCCTGTGGTTTTCATCACACAGAAACATACATTATGTATACAAAGATATAAACACATCATGATCAGTAGTATGTAGAACCAATAGTATGTCAACATATGCATTAATCAGCAATAAGCATTTACATATCCACATATGTATTTCATCACACAGAAACACATTTCTATTGTGTCATGACAACATATGCTATAAACACATTTACATTTTCTTTTTATTTTCTTTCAATATATATATATATATATATATATATATATTATTTTGACTTGGATCCGCTATTCTTCTTCTCTTTTCAATTTCAAGTTCAACACACAAACAAAGAAAAAATAAACAAATTTCCCTTTAAACTCCAAAACTCTTGCAAAATAAAGTAAACAATTGATTGGGATTACAATTAACAAAAAAAATAGAAAATAAATAATTTCCATGAATCAAAGGTACAATACACAAATTAAACAAATAACACAAAAAATTTAAAACTCAATGGAATTGGGTAAAACCTTAGGAGTTTTATTTCTTAAAAAATTCTAAGAACAATGAACCAAACAAAATTTCAAAACAAAGCACAAAACACAAACATTAAAAAAAATGGATTTTCTTTATTTGAATGAAAAATTAAGATAGAAGAGAAAATTCAAACTGGAACCTTGCTCTAGGTACTAGATGATATAATCTGTAAACTAGATCATACACTCTGGTGCTAGATGATACAATCCTATATAGGAAAGAGTACAATTGTTTCTGAATTTGAATCCTCAAGATGCATAAACAAAAATAAATCAAAGAAGACCGTAGATTTATTTGAAAAATGTTTACAGTTTAATTAGGTTCTTTTGAAACTAATTATGTCAAAGACATAGGTTTATTGCCCAAGAGTAATTAAATATGTAAATATGGCATGTTAAGTAATCAGGAAAATGCTCGTTTGAATGATGACTGCCTTTAGTGTATATATTTTATTTTTAATAAAATTATGCCTGGACAACAACCTTTTCGCAAATTTAGATGAAAAGTTTGCATGACTACAAAATAAAATAGCAACTTAGTGATGTTCAATAATTGATAGTCTTATTAAAAAAAATGTTTCCCTTGCTACCATGAAATCATGTTTTTTCCCTAGTAAACTTCAGAGATCTTTATCTATCATTAGTTTTTCTTTAACCTGATTATTATTCTTATTACTTAAAATTTTTAAACATGCAAAAATATACATTGACTAGGGTTACTTTTCCAATCCGCTAGATCCCATCTTATTTCATATCAAACCTCTAGATGGGCTGAAACCTCCTATAACTCTCACGATTAGATCTCTTTTTCTATGTGAATCCAATACTAACAGAGTTGGAATAGTCTCTTTGAAATCCCTCTCAATACATTCCTTAACACCACTCGACATCGTTGTATTTCTTCTGTAGGAGTTATTGCATTCACAACATCCACACACATTAATTCACCTATCACATATCTCAAGTTATCAAATACCTAACTCATATTTTCTTCTTACTTACAAACCATGTTTTCATACATCATAGTAACTATCAACCAATGACAATTTATACTAAATACAACATCATATGCATTCAATCTATTATTCAAACCAACACATTAAGGTCGTTCAGTCGTCATTTCTAACTTCTAAAGTTTCCTTTTTTTCACATTAATCTTTCATAACAAAATTATTTTTCTATTATTACTCAAGATTGAGATGATTTTTTTTTTCAACCATAAAACTCTATTTGACAATCACAACAGTCAAATTGAAAAAACATATTTTATGATCTATATATTAAAATTTAATATTGATCCAACGATTAACAAAGTATATATTATGATTTTATAAAGACAACACAAAAACAATAGAAAAAAGATGGCACTCAAATCTATCATGAAACTTTGAAACCAATTCCTCAAACTACAAACCTTTATTTGACAACTACACAATCAAAATAAAGAATCATGTTTTAAGAATTATATATCAAAATTTTAATTTGGTATAATGGTTAACGAATTGAGATTTAACCAAAATAGCTCAAAAGACATAAAACAAGGAAACCATCAACATGAAAACAAGACAAATAGTAATATAAATATATGTAATAAAATCACATAAGGGAGACAAGATTTTTACGATGGTAGTCCCCACAAAACTGACTAAAGAAAAATGATATATGAAAACATAAAAATTTTAAAAAATCTAAAACATAACATATCATACACAAATAAACATAAGGGTGTTGCTCCCTCCACCGCCACCCCTCTCCCTCCACCTCGCCAACCCTCTACAAAAAAATTTTAATTACAAAAGTAGCATTTTTTTACTTTTAACCCTATTTATTTACTTTATTCTGAAACCCTAAATTCCTATCTATTTTTACTTACTCATTTTCACTCGCGCAGCCCCATCCCCCTACTCTCCTAAGTTTCATTTTCTCTCTTTCTAGATTCTCACCCCCTCCAACTCTCATCGGATCTGTTTCTTCTCATCTCCCAACTCTTACTTCTCTTCTCCATATCCATTTGGTTCTTCTTCATATTCCTATCTCTATATCCGTTTGATTTTGCGGTGTGGTGGTGTGGCTTTTCGTGGTGTGACTTTTCGTGGTGCGGCGATACGGGGTGTTTGCGATGGTCATTCGACAATGTTTCAAACGATAATGAATATTTTATGACAAATAATAATGAATATTTTATGACTAACATCATAAAAAATAATTTTATTGACATTGATAAAAAATTCTAAATAACATCAATGGAAACATATATCATTAATGTTGATAAAAAAAAATGATTGCAAAATCAATCTGGAAATTAACCACAATCGGTTGTTAACATCAGAGAAATATTCATTATTGTTAGTAAAATGTGTTAAAGTATCTGTATCTCAATTTCAAAACGATAACGGAATAAAAAAAATGAAAAATGTATACATGAATTAATTAAAAAATTTCAAAATTCTTACTATTTAATTATAATTTAAAATTTTCTAAATTTAGATGATCAAATTCCTCTCTTAAGGTTTTAAAATTTCAATATTTAAATTTTTTGTTAAAAAGATTATATAAAATGTTTCAACCTTTTTATAAAATTAACTATCCTCCAGAATATTTTTTTTTACACATTGCGACATATATTTCTTCCTCATGTATCAACATTTTTTTATGTGAGATTGCTTAATTGTTCCTACGTTGGTGTGGGTAAGATAAATAATCATAAAGTTCAAAAGATACAACGATGGAAGAGAGTTGCTCCCTGCACCACCACAGAGTACTCCCTGCACCTCCCCATTCTTCTTTTGTCCTTTTGTAAATTTTTAATTTCTGTTTTAACTTTCACTAACATTCAACCACTTTATTAAATCTCATTATGCTCCCACCACTGTATGAATGCACCCCCACACCCCACCACTTCCACGAAAATCAAATTGCTCTTCATTTTCTTCTTGATTCTTCTTTGTTGTGGTGCACTTTATATACCAAAATCATGTCTTAATGCAGAATATTCATAGCATACATTTACCATAGTTTAAGCACATCCCAAAATAATGTCTTTAAGGCCTTTATAACACATACCAAAAATCCTTTTATGGAGGATATTAGACACAAAACGGAATATCCTTGAATTATCAGTGTACCAGAGAGTGCCGGACGCCCATGTAAAGGGACGTCCGCCCCATTAAGTGGCCGGAGTCATCCGAAGGGCCAACGACCGCCCGCCACCCCGATATTGGAGGCTTGGAAGATTACCTCTTAAATAAATGTGAAGGATCGAATAGGGTGAGGCGGACGCCCCTACCACGTGGGCGGACGCCCGTACCTCGTTAACCGGCCAAATCATTAATCGTTGTGGCTTAGGTAAATTAATCTGGTTCGGAGGTAAGTAGAAATTAGAAGCTATTGGGCCATTTTGGGCCGTGATTAACTTTTCACTAATCCCAAGCCCATAGCAAAAACTATAAATACAGGTCCACGGTGAGTGGTAGATAGGTTACATTGAATGCATATTTATTGCTATCCTTGAGAAAAGCCATTGCTCTGAAACTGACTTTGACATCGGAGAATCTTTTGCAGGTCTCCACCCCTCAGGAACAAAAGGAGAGTTAAGCCCTGAAGAGAGGGCCCGGCATCGAAGCGAGACCATAGGAGGATTTAGAGTGTATCACATATACCAAAATGCCCCTACCCCAGATCAGTTCCCAAGTCCATTTACAGTGTGTTTGTTTCTCCATTCTCACCTTTTCCTATGCACCTCAACGTGACCGAATCAAAAACCATGGATTGATATTATTTAAACCCTTGTCCACTTTGATGCCTAGGATGACATTGTTCTCTTCAAGAACCTCTACAAAAAGGCTTTCCATCACTGTTTTCTGGTAAAGTGTTTCCTCAAAGAGGATGACATCAGAGAGGTATTGGAGGGCATTTGGCACACACGCAAGTGTGAAAACATAGTTCAAACACTACAAAGAATGTCAATGTGCATTTGATTCTTAAACGGATATGAATATCCGTGGACGGATATGGACAACCGTTGAAGGTCAAACGGATGTCCCATATCGTTGAGTCGTTCGCGGTTATCTTCTTCGTTTACACAATCACAAAACACAAGCACAAAGAAGAAAGAAGGAAGGAACTCAAAACGGAAATGGAGAATGGTAGGGGAAAGAAACGGGGGAAGGGGGGTGGGAGGCTACGGCTGGGTGATTGAAAATGAGAGGAAGGCGTAGGATAATTAGGGTTTTGACATAAAAGTAAAAAGGGGTAAATGTTAAAAGTAAAAAGGATAATTTTGGAATTAAAAAAAACTAGGGAGGTGTAAGGAGCACTGTGTGGTGGTGGAGGGAGCAACTCTCACAATGGAAAGAAGCATAAAAAATAGAGAGAGACAGAAGAAAATGAAATATAGAAACGTGGATCCACCATTAAAATGGTTGTGTTGTTTGGGTGATGAGATCCAAGAAAGAAAGAAACTGTCAAACAAATGCTTGTTGGTTAAGCATAAACTAGACCATCGCATTCATGCATGGGATTGGAGTGGGTAGAAGTTAAAAAATATTAACCCTAAAAATAAAATTGTACTCAAAGATAAAACAGAATAAAAAAATGGAAGGAGGGATAAAACAAGAATGGAAAGGTGGAGGGAGTAAGAGGTGGTGGTGAAAGGAGCAACACCCTAAACATAAATATGAATAGAACATTATTTCTAATTTTCCTGACAAATATTGTTATTACACCAAACCCAAAATTTTAATGTTAATCATAAATCAACTCAACATAACACTCTAGTAATCATGTCATCAAAATCAAACTTATCAAATTCAAAATAAGACAATTATTAAAATTAAACAATATCCCTAACCTAGATTTCTGATTGCATAAAATACTCCTAAACACTTTAACTACTCAATGTGTTATCAATTTCTAGAAAATTTGAAAGAACTGAAAATAAAGGAATGATTTATGTGGATGAACACCCTTCCCATTTATACTTCTCAATTCACACTTTATTACATTATAATAATATATCATTATTTACCTAAATAATTAATTTATTATTATAGAGCATTCTGTGGTGGAATGGAGTAGGTGAAGATATACAAAATTAAAACCACTACGTGCATAACTTTCATTATTTATTTATTTATTTCAATTATTTTTCTTTGGGTGTTGTTCCATCCACCACCACAATGTTTCTGCATCTCTCCACTATTTTCTGTTATTCCAAAAATACTCTACACCTTCTCACTATTTTCTTTTATTCCAAAAATACCCTACACCTCCTCACTATCCTAAACAATCTTTCTCTTTCTCTCTCTGTATTAATGGAGCATATTGCAAAATATAAATTAAGAGGAAACTTCAATATTAGTGCTTCTATGACTTTCATTTTATAAACTTAAAAGTTAGATGCAAATACAAAATAATAAACATAATAATATTAATAGTAAATAATATATTATTATTATTATATACTAACTTTATAATGATGAAATAACTAAATAAATTCTAAATCTTTAACAAATAACTATTCTTTTATATTTTAAGTATTTAATAATATTTTTATATTATTTATCTAATAAATTAAATACTTTATTTAAGTTATTTGAGTAAAACATGTCGGTAAGTTAAAACATAATATAATGCTAAAAATTATATATATTAAATGTAAAAAAAACACACATATATATAAACATTTTTCTAGAAACTTAGAACAAAATTTTACCATTTATTAAGTAATTTGAAGAAAAAAAATATTGAATAGTGAAAATAAGATTGAATCAAACTTATTTAAGGGAAAGTGTAAATAAATTTTTGCAATATAGTACAAGTTTAAATCTGAGCCATGTGAATGCTCCATTAATGTGGAGAGAAAAAGAAAATATTGTTGAATATAATGGAGAGGTGTAGGGTATTTTTGGAATAAAAGAAAATAGTAAGATAAGTGTAAAGTATTTTTGGAATAAAAGAAAATAGTGAGGAGGTGCAGGAGCACTTGGGATGGTGGAGGGAGCAACATCCTTTTTCTTTACTTATACACAATTCACACTTTATTATACATTATAATGATAATACATCATTATTTATTATAAGCAAGTTAATATATATCTAACTTTTCTAAATTATGAAGCATAACAATTGGAGAATATATCTTTAAAATGCTATTGAACTTTGAATTTGTTTAGAAAGTGAATAAATAGTGGAGTGATATCTTCTCAAATTAGATTGAATTTGAGATTTGTTCGAATTGACAATTTCATATATGAATGAGTTCGAATTTAAATGTTAAGTTGGAGAACGAACTTTAGAAACTATATAATCATATTGAGTATAAACTTGTAATCGCACTTTAAAATAGAAAAAAAAAACATTTTAAGTTTAACTTTTGTAAGAAAATTAAAATTAGTTATTTTGAATTATTTGAAATAATCAAATTAATTTAAATATGAAGTTACATTTAACTAAATTTTTAAATTTAATAAGAAAAACATTTCATTTATTAAATAGTATATTATATTTTGTAATATCAAATTAAGTTTAAAATTTAAAGTCCAAAGTTAGACTAAGTCGAACAAGATTGAATATTAATTAGTGGTATAGTGGGTTCTATTTAGTTTAGAGTAATGAGATGACCCAATTTTCAAAATCTTGTATTTTTTTGTTAGGAAAAAAGTGGTAGAAGGACCATCCCAGTGTAATGAGATGACTGAATTGTCAAAGTCATTTATTTTTTTGTTAGAAAAAGAGTGGTATACGGGATCATCCCAATGTCCACATTTATTGTTTCATGTGATGATGCTATCTAAATAAATTAATATCTGCACATAAAATAGTATAAACATACTAAAGATCATATATGCAATATCTACTAACAACTTAGAAAAAATTAATATTAGATTTTTTTTTAATGATTTGAGTAATTCACTATTTAAGATGTTTGTGTTGTTTGTAATATTTTTTGTTCAAACATTACACTAAACAATCATATCTAAAATTCAAGTGATGGTTTTAGTTCAAACATTAACACTAGAAGGCTTTATTCATCTTTTTTTTTTTTTTTGGTGCAGAGTGTCTTTATAGTCTTTCAATATTGGCTTTGGAAGTTTCATAGTAGAGAACTTGTTTACTATAGCGGAACAAGAAGTGACCATAACTAATTGTTTACTGTATTTAATGAAAATTATTTTTAAAGTTAATTAAAATTATAAATTTATAAATTACAATAATTACCAAAATTATAAAATTATAGCATCACAAAATTCTAAAAGACGACCGAATTTTGGTCAATACTAAATAATAATATTTAGTATAGAAGTATAAATCTATATACTATATATTCGATGGTTCTCCAAAATTTAATGTAATTTTCTTTATTAAAAACATTTCTTATTAACTATAAGAAAATATTGAATACTAAAAACATTTCTTACACCTACATCCATTCCTATTAACAACATCACATGTTCATTGTTGGTCTTCAATACTACATGTGAAATATCTACTCTCGTCTATATAAACATAAATATACACTAAAAACAACACTACAAAAATCATAATACATGTAATATTATCATCATCATATTAATTTAAACAATTCATATCATATCAATATAACAAAAATTCTTTATAATTTACTAATTCTTCTTTATCATAGTTGAATAAACATTTTAGTGGCTAGTCAGAATAAATAAGATAATATTACTCATTTAAATCCTCAAGATTTACACCTCCAATTACAATTGTCCAATCAACAATATTCGAAATTCAATTGCAACCAGCTCAAAAATCTAAAAGATACGGGCTTATAATCAATGGAAAGCTCTTTGAGTCTAGTTTCCAATAAAAAAGTCCTCGGTAATAACAAAAAGTCGTCGGTAAAGTGTGTTTACCAACTGTCTAGCGACGGCTAAAAAGCTGTCCATAATATGCGTGTCGGAAACATTACCGATGGGTGAAAGCCCTCGGTAATTGAAGGCAAAAGTCGGTATTTTTAGCAACGGTTTAAGGCCGTCGGTAACCCTCGATGATGCAGAGGGAAACTGGATAGGTTTTATCGACGACTGTAGGCCATCGGTAACGTGCATTGTTGTTTTCAGTGCAATTTCTTTCTGCATTATACCCA
Source organism: Vigna umbellata (assembly GCF_029865625.1). Lineage (NCBI taxonomy): Eukaryota > Viridiplantae > Streptophyta > Magnoliopsida > Fabales > Fabaceae > Vigna > Vigna umbellata. The sequence goes on from NC_142171.1 coordinate 38,213,144, forward strand.
GACCTGCAAATAACAATTCAATAATTAACAAACATCAATTCAACGAGCCAATTCATCCAGACAATTCAAATGCAATCATTCAGCATTCATATTCATCAAGAATACTTCAATCATTCTAAGTTTCAAAAGTTTCTGAATGCAAAACAAAGTTTGATAATAAAAAACTAACGTCAAAGTTTGAAAATTTTCTAAGGACAAAACAAAGTTTTTAAATAAAAAACCTAACTTCTAATGTTTTCAAAAGTTCCTAAATGTCTAATATTCATCATCATAATCATCAAAATCATCATGATCTTCTTCTTGTACAGGTGTGGTCTGGGAAGGTTGCTGAGGTGGGCATGGCTGCTGGGATGATGATGGGGCAGACTGTCCTTGTTGAGATATCAATGTCCTGACTAGATTTTCAAAATTGTCAAATCTGGCTAGAAGTGAATCATAAGCCTCTTTACTAACGACATTGTTGTGGTCAAATGTGGCAGAGGTAGATGGTTGATGTCTGAATATGCCTCCTCTTCCAACACTGTAATGGGAGGCAAGTTGTCCTACCCCATACAGCCGTCCTTTCTTCTTCCCCCCGACGACCTCAACCCAGCATTGGGTCCTGATGATTTCATCGTTAGCATCTACTCTAGAGTTACCATCAGAAGCAGATCCTCCTTCTGATCTTGCCTTTGTCAATCTCGTAGAAAAATCTTCCTGTTAAATAAGATAGAAATCGTTAATAACATGAATTTGAAAGTGTGAAATAAAAAAAATAGTACAAAATTGAATGTTGTTAAAAAGTTTACTTACAATGGTCTTACGAGATCTCTCATCAACATATTCGCTAGTCCCCTTCCGAATATGAGTTTGTGTAAACACCTCATCAGCATGAACAGCTCGTCCAAGCTCCGCTGCCTGTAATATTTTAAATAAAACATACGAATGGCATATATATTAATTTCAAAGTACATGATATTATAGAGTTATTGATAAGAAATGAATGCATATTTTTACCATACAAATCACATGTTCATGTGTAGTGATTGATCCTCTAGTATGCAGTACACCACCTTTTTCTGAAGCCCTATTTTTCATATACGAGTGTGCATCCTCATTACTCTTATATGGCATTTTCTATTCTCAATACTTTCACTTAGATAGACAATCTAAACTTAAACTTTTAAACTGAAAAGACACGAAAAACCTACAACCCAAAAATTATCCTAAGGACAAACTACTCTCAAGTCATCCTAAGGACGAACTGCTTTAATAAAAAAACATGTAACATTTCATTTTAATAGTGTAAAAGTACTAAAAAGAACATAACAAATCTAATATAAAAAACAAATCATTCAAAAAAATAAATATACATTATTATTATTATAATTATCTCAAATATAAGGTTAAATCACTTCCGCAGTCCCTATTTTTGTTGGGTTTTCTCAAATAGGTCACTTTCTTATTTTTTTCCCAATTAGGTGCCTAAAAGTGAAAAATTGAAGTAATTGGCTCCTTGTCGTTAAATTGAGTTTGTCGTGGAATATTTTTAATACGTGGCATAAGTAGAGGGTCTTACGTGGAATTTCATTATATGAAACATTTAAAAATTAGGTTTTCTGAAATGTAAAATGAAATTACGAATTAGGGTTCCATTAAAATTGGATTAAAATTAGGAACGAGAGTGCTCTTCGAGGTTGGACGTTGAAGTGCGAATAGGTTTGTTACTCGAGAGGGTATTTGCGAAATTAGGGCTTTCGTGGTTAGTGATTGGAGTAATCCTTGCAATCAGGCTTCGACGTGAATCGTGAAGTCCTTGAATGTGTATCGCAAGTGCTTGAAATGGAATTTCGTGCAAGGTTAGTATATTTAGTATAAGTAGGTTTGAATTTATTATTCGGTGTTTTTGTAGTCATGTGCTCATGCTTTTTGGAATGTGGGTTGGGGTTGTCCGAAAATGTTATCTGTGGTTATTGCGGTGTGGTCCCCAATGTTCCCCACAGTTAAAGTTGCTTTGTTCTGTCATTATCAATTGTTATTTGTTTTAATATACAATGTTTTTTGTCGTTTTATGGTTATTTATAGGTGTAGAATATTGTTGATTGTGTTGTCTGTGATGGAGTATGATATAGAGGTGGTTATTCACCATGGAGGGAAGTTCGTGAACGAAGGGTGCCTCAAGTATGAAGAGAAACTGATACTTTCAATTTTGACCCTGACTTATGGAGTTACTTTGTTGTAGTGAGTGTAGTGAAAGGGCTTGGGTATGATGGGTTCAAGGATTTGTGGTTCTCTGTAGGATGTGGTTTTATGTTAGATGATAGGCTAGAACCATTGTGTGATGACAGAGCAGCCATGCATATGGTGAATTTAGCTAGGTTAATGTTTACCCCTCAGCAAGTGTAACCGAATCGTATCAAGTAATAAACCTGGTAAGACCAAGTATCGTTCTCCCAAAGAACTCACGGCCTAGACAGTTATGTGATTTATTGATTAATTAAGACTTGTGAACAAATTGTTCTAAGTTTCAAATGCAAAAGACTGAAAAGTAAATATGTATGCATATGATGATCAATGGGTAAGAATAAACAAAACATGAATTGAAATATATGGATGAATATGTTGTTGGGGTTTATCAATTTCATCCTATCCACTCTCTTGTATTTAGAAATTCATCATTCTTTTCATTAATGTTAATGCCACTTTCTAAATTACTTTAAACTCGATGTCTCGACGAAGAAAGCCTAATCATAATCACTAGTTTACAATGTCTTGTCTCCCTAGCAATTAATCATGCATTATAGTGAACAGAAGCTTAAAGGCAACCAACCATCATACTCCTATGTCTAGGTTTGTAATATACTGTTGGAAGAGATTCCCCAGATCTAGATTTCCCGTATGTGTCCATATTGAGCAAAGAGGAAAAACCCTAACTATTAATGAAAGAAAGCATGTATCATAAATATGATCTTGAAGAGAAAATTCCATACAAGAGAGTTTCTAAGGATTTACATTGATTCCCCAACAACAAAATAAATTTAGTTCACCATATTCATGGTGAAACTAGATTAAATACAATGGAAAAGTGAAGGATAGAACCCTAGAAAGTTGAGAAAGGAGCCTTATCATCCAAAATCCTCCTCCAAGAGATGAAAGAGTGCATTTTTGCTTCATCTCAGCCAAATGACTGACCTAGGTTAACTAAAACCTTATATAGTATTCTAAAAAATACAAAAAAGTAAGCCCGAGCCCAAAAATGTGCTGCTCAGCGGTAATAGCGCATGACCAATTCTTCCCCTTAGCGGCATTTCTCCCCTCACCGGTGCCAACGGGTCTTTGAGAGTGTCACTTAGCGGTAATTTGCGCTGAGCGGTACTTGCGGTTTCTCTTCTTTTCACTTTTTGTGTCCTTTTGATTCCATCTCTATCCCTCTTTACTTCTTTCATCAATTTCATCTCAAAACCTGCAAAAACAAGGAAATCAAACATAAAACCTGTTCAATTCTCTTATTTCCAACAATTCAACTAAATCATGAGTTCAAGCTAATTTCTAAGTCATAAAGGTTGTAATTGAAGTCAATTTTAAGTATAAAAATAGCAGTTTTTCAACTGTTATCACAACCCCAAACTTAGAACTTTGCTTGTCCTCAAGCAAATAAGATGTAACTCAATCTTCCACCAATCCATACAATGGTTCACCACATTCAAAAATCCTTCTTTCAAGATAAGTAAATACTCAATTTAACTCATCACCAAGACTTCAATCAAGATATGCACATGCTTTTAGTGTTCACTCAATCACATAATATCCAACAAATGCTATTATCATGAATGATCAATCAACTAAGCACAGATGTTTTTATGTGTTCATGGAATTTATCCTCGCTAGATAAAGTGTTTCACTCAAACACACAAGTGTATATATTCACTCATTCACTTTACTATCACAATGTCACATGAATCAACTTTGCCTTTCATTTAACTATAATCAAATACACTTACAAGCAAGCATCATCACAAGGACTTTTCAATGACTTATAATGTGGCTGAGCTAACAATAACAATTGGTTTTTCTGGATCACAAAACCATTGAGTTAAGAGAATCATCTAAACACAATCATTCTTAATTATTCCCAACTTTCTTTTGCATTGAGGTTTTCTTTTCTTTTTCTTTTGCTTTTCACATACTTAACTTTTTGGCTCAATGCTTTTTATTTTCCCTTTCTATTTTCCAACAACCCCAAACTTGAACATTTATCAATACCACAAAATTTTCAACTTAACTCAAGGTAAAGCTTTTCAAAAAGGTTTTTCAAATCATGTTCAAGGCTAAAGGTTCAAAGAATAGAACATGCAGTGTTTTCTTTTGATTAGGTTACAATCATACATTTGCCTAACAAAAGGGTTACCAACAAATGGCCTTGATCATATGATGCAAACAAACAAATGATTCAACATAGAAAACCTAGGCAAATTCATTCATGCTTTCAGAGTAATAACATTCAACAACAACTCTGGAGCTCAAAATCTCACCTATAAGCTCATTCACATTCCACACACACATCCTGCTTAACATCATAATCACAATCATAACATCATGCATTTGTTCACAAGGCTTGTGAACCACCTGTATAAGCATATAATGTGCACATTCTCAATCATCAATCAAGATCAAAACATCATCAAGCATTACTCATCACACAATAGTCACAAGCAAACCATCATAACAGACAAGTTTCAAATTGAGTACATTAACGCTATTCTAAAAAGAAGCAAATAAGTTCAATATTACAAAACACTAGGTTGCCTAAGCGCTTGTTTAACATCACGAGCCTGACCCAAAATAGTTCAAGGATCCACCAACTTCATCACTGTGGATAATTGCTCTACTTCTCCTCCTAAATAATGCTTGAGACGTTGACCGTTCACCATCCAGCTTCTTTGTTGATCACTAGCAGCTGGATTAACTAATTCAATTGCTCCATATGGACGCACATTCGTCACTATGAATTGCCCAAACCATTTTGACATCAACTTTCCAGGAAACAACTTCAGTCTTGAATTGAACAATAGCACCTACTGTCCTGGATTGAAAATCTTCTTTATCAACTTCCTATCATGATAGAATTTTACCTTTTCTTTGTAGTTTCTCGATGAGTCATATGCATGCAACCGTATCTCTTCAAGTTCCAACATTTGCCTTCTACGCTTATTTTGAGTTTCAGAAGGATCAAAATTCAGAAATTTAAGCGCCGATAAGGCTTTGTGCTCCATCTCTACTGGTAAATGAAATGCTTTCCCATAGACAAGATGATAAGGTGATAAACTCATAGATGTCTTCATTGCAGTCCTGTGTGCCCAGAGAGCATCATCAAGTTTATGTGACCAATCCTTTCTTGATGTAGCAACTATTTTCTCCAATATCCACTTGATTTCCCTGTTAGATACTTCAGCTTGCCCATTAGTTTGTGGATGATAAGGCGCAGCTACCTTATGTCTCACACCATAATGTTTGAGTACCTTAGATAGCTGATAATTGCAAAAATGAGATCCTCCATCACTAATAAGTACTCTAGGAGTTCCAAAGCATGCAAAGATTTGCTTCTTTAGAAATTTAATCATAATGCTTGCATCATTTTTAGGACACGCCAATGCTTCTACCCATTTACTTACATAGTCTTCTGCCACCAAAATGTATTCATTGTTGAAAGATGGTGGAAATGGTCCTACAAAATCAATGCCCCAGCAATCAAAGATTTCAACTTCTAAAATACCCTGTAATGGCATTTCATGACGTCTTGAAATATTTCCAGTTCTTTGACACCTGTCACAATTCATGGCATGATTATGAGCATCTTTAAATAAAGTAGGCCAATAAAATTAATCACGAGTTGGATTTAATGAGTTATATTAAACACGTTTATAACCATTGAACAAAATTAATAATTGGTTCCTCCATTTAATTTTTGTGGCTTATAACAATTACTTCCAAATTTAGTTTTAGTGGACAACTTATCAAGGCATTTCACTGTCATATGTTATTCGGTCTTCTACTAAATATGAATTAGGTCAATAAAGGCAATGCAAATTGCTTCAACTTCTTCTTCAAAAAACAGAACCACAATGTACCAAATTAGACACACCATTTGATCTTATTATTTGAAATCTTAATTTCATTAAACATCTACAACTAATACAATACATGGAAACACATCTTAATTACATTCAACAACAATACATTCAACTTGCCTACATTACACCTACAACACACATCATGCCCTTCCTATGAACATTGCAATTACAATAATGTTCATTACACATAGAACACTAATAACCTCTATGAACAATTTCATCCATGTTTGAAGGCCCATCACATTCTCTAGATCAACTATCATCTTCTTATCACTTCCATTTTCTTCTCTCTTCACCAACCTCTCATCCTTTGCTTCCAACTTCTCATCACTAACATTTTTGTCAAATACACCATCACTGCACCATCTGAAGTAATTGCATCCAACATTTTCAGTTCCAACCTTATACTTAGGGCAACCACCAGAATTGTTTCCCTCGATTCTTACTTGTTTTCGCAGTCCTCAACACAGACTTCTCTCCACAATGACAAATCAGTGATGTGTTGTTCTTGTTAAACCCTCCATCTTCGTGAGAACTAAGAGGTATTGCTTTCGACACTAATTGCAAGTGGAAGAGGAACATGAATGACCCATAGACATTCTTGGTCTTGCGTCTTCCACCTTGCATCTTCAACCTTCAAGTGCTTTAACCCACTACTTGCCAATTTTAATCTAAAAGAACGAACCCTAATTCTCTAATTGCTCATCTTTTGATTCAACCGCCTCTGCATATGCCATATTTTAATTTCCACCACCAAACCCTAATTTTTAAATGTTTCATATAATGAAATTCCAGATAAGACCCTATGTCACGTATTAAAAATATTCTACGTCAAACTGACATGTCATGAGAAAGTTAATCCGTTAATCCAATTTAATGTAAAGAGTCAATTACTTTAATTTTTTATTTTTAAAGACCCAATTTGAAAAAAATAGAAAAGGAACTTATTTGAAAAAATTTCAACCAAAATAGAGACTGCAGTGGCTTAACTTAAATATAATCATAACACTGAATAAATAAATATATATATTTTATTTTTTTTCAGCTAGTCTATGAAGTTCCGAAACGACATGGAGGAATGCTCTCGCAATTCTGACGCATTAAAGACAAGGACACATATAGTCTAGGCTTGCATAACACAATGTCACACACACTTCTTTATGTCAAACAAGACCCTATTGTCGAACGCGTCAGAGAAGATAAGGCCTAGTTGTTAAAATCGCCAGAGCTGACATAACGCAGAGGAAAGAAAGAAAGAAGAGAACGAAAGTAAAGTAACACGAGAATGAAAAAGTTTATTATTTAATAATTAATAATCTAATTATATTAGTAATTTAATATTTTTATGAAATTTAGATTTTTTTCAATTTAAATTTATATTTAAATATGATTTATTATATTATTATATACTTATTATTATATTGTATTTTTCTCTTTGAGAGTACTTTTATACTTTTATTTTATTTTTAAATTATGGAACATGAAATTACAACTTTAATAACTTGAATTTATTTTTTAAATAATAAATTAAAGTTTTATTAGGTATAAAAATTATAAAAAAATAAACTAAACTTTTGCTTAAAAAAAATATTAAATATTAAACTAATTTTAAAAAATATAACATAATATTAAATAGTTTAAGAATTTAATATCACTTTTAAAATATATAATATATTAATTGTAATTAATTTCTGTGACGTGTTTTATTTTTTATATTTAAATAAATTAGTTTCTATTAGTTTAATTTATTTGAATTTTATATTTTATTTTTATTTTTAAGTAAATTTTTTATATTTAATTTATTTTTATTATAAGAAATTGAGGTTCACATAGGAATTATGAATGGTTATGAGATTTGAAATTGAACGAAGATTTGAGATTGAGCCAGGATTGGAAATGGTTGGGATTTAGGATTAACACAGAAATGAAATAGGGTTTAGTGCAATTCATTTTGGGTACAAAAAAGGAAGATATAGAGTTTACTGCATATGTACTTTAAGGAAATAGATTACTAACTTGAATTGCTCTCTTAACAAAAATCATATAGTGTAAACTAAGTTCGTGTAAACAATTTTAATGTTAGTTTAGCAAACAGTTTTTCTAAAAAGAATTCAAAATTTTAACATCACTCTAATTGATATATTATTTTCACACAATAAAAAAGAGAGTAAAAGTAACTAAGTGTGAGCATCGTTTTAATCAACTCAAATTATTATTTTACATAAATTATGAAAAATACATCGTGTTGTTTTAAATTTCCTTTATCCCACATCAATAGAGTTTTATTTTTTACCGACACTATCTTCTCACGTGTTATTTCAAATATTTTTGTAGTGTAATAATATTTTTTCTTTTTAATAATTATAATGTTTTTTTAATTACATATACTATACTATAATAAAAAAAATGGTTTAAACCCTTGGTCCTCATATTTGTGTGTCAATCTCAAGTAGGTTATCATGTTTTTTTTTGTCTCAATCGGGTCCTTAAACTTGTTAAAATGAGCAAATTAAGCCCTCTCCGTTAATTTATCAGTAACGCCATTTGCATTTGCTTACGTGGTGCAAAGATAATGAACTGAGTTTAAAAATTGAAATAGGTGGATAATAGTTATATGAAAAAAATATATACTTTGAGAGAATAAGGGAAGTAGTTATTTTGAGTGGGAATTTTTTTAAGTTAAACAGAAAAACTGAAATGGGAATTAGGGATTTCTTGAGTTAGGGATTTTGCTGTGGTGAGTGAGTGTGAGAATTAGGGCTTGGTCGACTTTGCGAAGACGAAGACAATCACGTGGTGGTGGAGGAACGAAATTGAAAGTGGATGTCAGTTAAGGTTAGTATCCTATGTTTTACGCTTTTCGCCTTTACGAATAGGTAGTTAGGCTGCTTTGTTTATGCTTTGTTGTGGTCCCGAATTTGTTTCGTTGTGGTCTCGATAGTGGTATGTCTATGCGTTTAGGTTATAGTTGATTTAGTACTGTTATTGTGTGATGGATCCCAAGATTGGTATGGGTTATGGGTCCCGAGATTGGTATGTCACTGTTGTGAAGGGTAGACTGTTTAAAACTTTAGAGCGTTGTAGGGTCCCAAAGTGTCTTATGAATTGTTAGTAGTTGTGGTGACGTTTTCTGTCTGAGTGTTTCCTTAGTGGGGATGTTAGTTTGTTCCCCTGTGTCGTTGATGTCTGATTGTTTGCTTAGTTAGTAAAGAGTGACAAATAATAATATTTCCCCCCAATGTACAGGTGTTAAAGCTTGTGGTTGAATTATAATATTGCATGACTGAACATATTAAGTTATGGTCCATCATTGTGGCCATTTTGTTAGTGATGAGAATGAAATTAAAATTTTGATGGCGAGATAGCAGAATGGTCTTGTGATCCAGACCTGTGGTGCTATTTTGGAATATTAGCTTAAGTGAAAGACTTGGGTTATATAGACATAAAAGAACTTTGGTACAGTTTAAGAGGTCAGTCAGTAGTGCCAGATAGATTAGACTTATTGACTGATGATAAAAGGTGCTATGCATATGCTGAATATAGCAAGGTTAAATGATGAAGTTCATTTGTACGTGGTTCATAATACCATGGAACCACATATAATAGAAATGATTGATTGGGTTTGATGGTGATGTTAATGATGAAGTTCTTGTTGCAAGAGAGGTTGGAGGGTCAGCCTGATGAAGTTGATGTTGCAAGAGAAGTGCAGGGAGAACCTGAGGGTGAGGTTCATGGTGGTGATGTTGAGGGTCACTGTGAGGATGAGGTTGAGGATGAGGTGAGGCTGATGTTCAGCCTGAAGTTGGAATAGAAATGGAGGAGGGTCACTGTGAGGCTGAGGTTGAGGCTCAAGTTGGAACAGAATTGGAGGAGGGCGACTGTGAGGGTGAGGTTGAGGGTCAAGTTGGAACAAAATTGGAGGAGGGTGAATGTGAAGTTGCAAAACAAATTGAACATGTGGAGGATGGTCAAGTACATTATGTAGATGAGGTTGAGGTATATGATGTAAATGATTTTGAGTTGGAAGATGTAGAAGAGGATGAGATTGAGGATGATCATGTGGCTGCGGAAGAGGCTGAAGATGATGGTGAGGATGATGAGACTGGAGATGATGGTGAGCATGAAGAGGCTGGAGATGATGGTGAGCATGAAGAGGCTGGAGCCATGTGATAATGCTAATTCTTACCATTATCTAAGCATCATTTTAGTAGCAAAATCAACTCTTCTTTAGCTTATTACTTGCTTAAATCCTCTCTTTTATTTAGTTTTAGTATTTATCTATATTTTGAGCTACATTACGTAAATAATACTCTAATCCCTTGTTTTCTTTGATCTATTTTGATGTTAGGAAGATCCTCCATTACATTGAAGAGCCTCGGTGATCCAGGAAGTCATTGATTTAACAGTCATTTTCGCTTAAGCGAGAATAATTTAGCTTAAGCGAGAATGACTATCTTCTCCAAGAAGAATTCTCGCTTAAGCGAGAATAATTTAGCTTAAGTGAGAATTCGGGCAGTATATATACTCACGAGGCAGAAAGAAAAATAGTCTTTGGTTCTTTGGAGGCGCGATTTTACGTCTAGAGCTCATGGAGGGCGCGAGGAGCTTGTGGGAACATCTCCTCCTCTTCCTTTGGGTCTCCTTCTTCTTCCATCTTCCATGTTTGTAAGCTTTAGGGTTCTCCATGGAAATGGAGAACCAGATTCATCTTGGTAGGGTTAGATGTAGCCTATGAACTCTTGTGTAATGAATGATTGTTTCGTATTTATAAATGCCTTTTCTATCTATTACTAGTATTCTTGTTTCCGATCTTAAAGCTTGCATGTAATGGGAACGTTCATGGCTTGATTTTGGGGTTTCATTGAGCCAGGGATGGGATATGAAATCTTGAACTAAAACAAGAGTCCTTGTAGGTCATTGAGCCAGGGATGGGATATGATTCACATGTTGTCTTATATCCTAGTTCTTAATGCGGGTTTGCTTGTTAGATTGTCCAAGGGATTGGAGTTTGATAAGGAAAACCTAGGCTCTTTCACCTAAGGGATTAGGGCTAGAGTGTTTTAGTGGATTGACTTTAGTAAATTGATGGAGAGGAGATGAAATTGGTTATACACAAGAGTGCATTGGTGAAAACTAACCTTAACAATGTCATTTCATACCATTTCTAGTCTTTTCCATTTCCAAGTGCCTTCAATACCAAAGTCCAACCTTGTAATTACTTGTGAATTTATCTTTTTGCACATATTCTTAAATGATGAGTTGTTCTTGAGTCTAGATGAGTTGTTAATCGCACAATTTTCTAGTATTACGAGTCCCGTGGGAAAACGATACCTGGTCTTACCACGGTTTATTACTTGAACGATTTTGTGCACTTGCCAAAGAGATTAACAAGTTTTTGGCGCCGTTGCCGGGGACTCGTGTCAATACTAGACTTTTGTGAGGTTTCTAACTTATGTAGACTTGATTTTGTATATAGAACTAACTCTTTTGTTGTAAATAGATTTTCACTTTTATTTGGGCTAATTTGTGGCTTTAGCCTAGTTGTGTCTAAGTGTATGCAGGGAGATGTTCACATAAGGAGGACTACAGCCTCCAAAGCATCATGTAGACCCTGAGGGTGAAGGAACTATAGGACATAAGGAGACAACTAGCTTGAGCATCACAAACTGCCCCAAATTCTCCCTTTCTTGTGTATGCTCCAAGTACTAAGTGAAAGTAGAAGAAGAAAGGGAGAAACAAAAAAGAAAGACTAGTCACCACCACTATTTGATGAGTATTTAAAGATGTCAAGGTAGTGGAAGGGCTACAATGAAGATTCTTATGCTATGAGAGTTGATTTGGTGACTAGAAAGTGATTTAAGAAGAGTTGGTGAAAGGAGCACACCAACAACAACATCTGCACTTCATTGGTTTCTACCGTCAAGCTAATGGTTAAACAAGCGCTTTTGGGAGGCAACCCAATTTTCTTAACCTTTTTACTTGTGTTTATGTTGTTTAGTGTCATGTGCTTGTATGTGTTTCAATTTCAATTAGTGACTTATGTTATGCATGTTTGTATTTTATTGCATGTTTGTGATTTTTGGTTGTAATGTTGTTTTTGTGGTTTGTATAAGTATATTATGTTATTTGTAGCTTGGTTTGTGTGTAAGTGCATTGAATGAAGGTATGGAACTAAAAATCAAATTGAATGGCCAATCTCGCAAGAATCTGCATTATTTTCGCCTAGGCTAAACTTTCTCGCTTGGGCGAGATATGCAGAAAATGAAAAAATAAGTTTTGCTGATATTTTCGCTTAGGCTAAAGAAGATTCGCTTAGGCGAGAACTGAATTTGAAATTAAGGTGCTCACTGGAATAGTTTCGCTTAAGCTAAAACTAAATCGCTGGGCGAGATTTAGGCTAAAAATTGGGGTACCCACTGGAACAAGTTCGCTTAAGCGAAAATATTGTAGCTTGGGCGAAAATTTCTACTGCAAATCTAGCTTAAGCGAAATAATTTTAGCTTAAGCGAAAAATGTTTAGCTTAAGCGAAAAAGTTTTAGCTTAAGCTAAAATCTGATATGGTGCCCCCAATACTGGTTCTGCACATTTGTTTTTGTTGATTGATTTTGAGTTTTCTCTTGCTTTGCACTCTTTCACACACTTCTTTTGATGTGTTTTTAAACCTTTTTGTGTTGTTGTACCTTTGGGAAGCTTAATTTTAAGACTTCCCTCTATGTTCATGTACTTTTGTCTTTGTTTGTTTTGACTTTCATTGTTTTGTTTCTTTGCTTTCTTTTGCACATTTCTTTTAGTATGTTTTTGGACCTTTCTCTTCAATTGTTGACTATGAGATACTAATTTTACTTTGAGCTTTCTTGTTACAGGATAAGATCTTCCTTAGGAATTAAAGAGTTCAAAACCACCATTGGTTTGAGGCATGCCTGAGCTGAGAAACATATGACTTGAAGATTTTGCTGCTCGTGTAGCATGGCCTGGGGGCCAGGCCCCTACTGATGGGGGAGGTGGAGCAGTTGCGGAGTATAAGCTACTGGAGGAGGAAGATGTTACATATGAAAAGTGAAGCTAGTGTTCTACACTGTTGGAGCTGCAAAGAGTCCATTTTGATCGGTTTTTCAGTTTTAATTTCCAGTTCTGATTTACTTTCAGTTTTTTGTGTTTTTGATTTCTTTTTACTTGCCTAGTGGATAGTTCTTTTGCAATTGGTTTGGTGATTCGAGTGAATCATATGTTATGCTTGAATTGAATACAAATCTTTTGTGCTTGCTCTTTATCTGAAAATTTCTTTGAAAATTTAATTGAGATTATGTGGTTAAGTTTGTTGAATAGAGGTTGTGGTTGCTTGTATATGTTTAGATGGATGCTTGGTTTTAATTGTGATCAATATTCTTGGCATGATGTTTATCAAACTTTGGAACCCTGAGTAAACCTGTGAGATGTTGTGCCCAGAGTTTATTGTTGAGTGCTATCACTTTGAAATCACAGTTGATTTTGCCTAAGTTTCTCTATTTGAACTATTTGCTTGCTTGTTACAAATGATCAAGGCCATCTTGTTCTTCAACCTCTTCTACATTTTTGAGCCTAAAAGCCAATGCAAAACACTTGAACCTTGAAGAAAAACTTTCTCACCCCTGGAACCTTAAGCTTATTGAAAAATCCTTAACCTCCTTACCTTGAGTTGAGATGAACATATATGTTAGGATGAGGAGAATGGTTTAAGTTTGGGGGAGTTTTTGAAATAAGGAAGCATTGAGAAAATAGCAAAATGAGTCAAAAAGAAAGAAAAAGAAGAAAGAAGAAGAAGAGAAAGAAAAATGAATTCATTGAAAAAGAATTGGGAAATAAGTTGAGAAGTGGTTTATCCAATTGTGAAGCAAAGAGAGAGACTAATGCTATATCATGAAGTAAATTGTTTTATCTCTTAGCTCAAGGTGCTTTGTTGTCCAGAAAAACTAATTTTTCTTCTTAGCCCAGCCACATTACAAGCCTTAAAAAGTCCTTGTGATGCTAACTTGCTTGTGAATGTGTTTGATATTGTGAAACGAACGACAAATTTAATCTGTATAACATTGTGATAGTTGAGAGTTAGACACACATCCTTATACACCATTGTGCTTGAGTGAAACACTTTCCTTGGTGAAGGATGGTTCCATGCATTCAATGAAAACATCTTGCCACGTTGTGATCTATCAATTACATCTATCTTGTGATTTTAAATTGTGAGCACCATGATTGAAGTTTAGCTTGCTAAGGCCATTTTATCTCTTGAATGTAATTTCCGAGTTGAGCAAGCATGATTGATTTTGTTTATTTGATTGAAACTGTGCTTGAGTTGCTAGACTATCGTGATTGAATTGTTTACTACGTGAAGTACTTTTGCTTGAGGACAAGCAAAGTTGTAAGTTTGGGGGAGTTTGATAATGCTAATTCTTACCATTATCTAAGCATCATTTTAGTAGCAAAATCAACTCTTCTTTAGCTTATTACTTGCTTAAATCCTCTCTTTTATTTAGTTTTAGTATTTATCTATATTTTGAGCTACATTACGTAAATAATACTCTAATCCCTTGTTTTCTTTGATCTATTTTGATGTTAGGAAGATCCTCCATTACATTGAAGAGCCTCGGTGATCCAGGAAGTCATTGATTTAACAGTCATTTTCGCTTAAGCGAGAATAATTTAGCTTAAGCGAGAATGATTATCTTCCCTAAGAAGAATTCTCGCTTAAGCGAGAATAATTTAGCTTAAGCGAGAATTCGGGCAGTATATATACTCACGAGGCAGAAAGAAAAATGGTCTTTGGTTCTTTGGAGGCGCGATTTCACGTCTGGAGCTCATGGAGGGCGCGAGGAGCTTGTGGGAACATCTCCTCCTCTTCCTTTGGGTCTCCTTCTTCTTCCATCTTCCATGTTTGTAAGCTTTAGGGTTCTCCATGGAAATGGAGAACCAGATTCATCTTGTTAGGGTTAGATGTAGCTTATGAACTCTTGTGTAATGAATGATTGTTTTGTATTTATAAATGCCTTTTCTATCTATTACTAGTATTCTTGTTTCCGATCTTAAAGCTTGCATGTAATGGGGACGTTCATGACTTGATTTTGGGGTTTCATTGAGCCAGGGATGGGATATGAAATCTTGAACTGAAACAAGAGTCCTTGTGGGTCATTGAGCCAGGGATGGGATATGATTCATATGTTGTCTTAGATCCTAGTTCTTAATGCGGGTTTGCTTGTTAGATTGTCCAAGGGATTGGAGTTTGATAAGGAAAACCTAGGCTCTTTCACCTAAGGGATTAGGGCTAGAGTGTTTTAGTGGATTGACTTTAGTAAATTGATAGAGAGGAGATGAAATTGGTTATACACAAGAGTGCATTGGTGAAAACTAACCTTAACAATGTCATTTCATACCATTTCTAGTCTTTTCCATTTCCAAGTGCCTTCAATACCAAAGTCCAACCTTGTAATTACTTGTGAATTTATCTTTTTGCACATATTCTTAAATGATGAGTTGTTCTTGAGTCTAGATGAGTTGTTAATCGCACAATTTTCTAGTATTACGAGTCTCTTGGGAAAACGATACCTGGTCTTACCACGGTTTATTACTTGAACGATTTGGTGCACTTGCCAAAGAGTTTAACACCATGGCAAAAGATAATGTTAAGGGGTCACTCAAGGAATAATATAGAAGAATCTATGATTATGGTCATGAACTTCTGAGAGCAAATCCAGGTTCAACAGTGTAAATAAAGGTTGAAAATAGTAATGAGGAGTGTATATTCCATAGAATTTATGTATGCTTGAAAGCATGCAAAGATAGCTTCATTAGTTGTAGACCCATCATTGGATTAGATGGATGCTTTTTGAAAGGCAAGTATGGAGGGGAGTTATTAACAGTAGTTGGAAGAGATGGAAATGAACAAATTCTTCCCATTGCATATGCTGTTGTTGAGGTAGAAAACAAAGACTCTTGGACTTGGTTCTTGGAGCTTCTCATTGCAGACCTTGGTGGGGAAGTTTGTAGAGCATGTACATTTATTTCAGACCAACAAAAGGTCAGTCACTCATAACAAATGTGCTTTTACAACCTACACAAATAAGTCAACTAACATGAGTATTTGAAATTGTAGGAACTTTTGCCAGCAATTCAAGATCTTCTACTTGGGGTAGACCAAAGATTTTGTGTTAGACATTTGTATTCCAACTTCAGAAAGAAATTTCCTGGAAAAGACCTTAAACGTATGATGTGGGGCAGCAGCAACAACCACATATCCACAACTATGAGAGGCTGAAATGAGGAAAATTAAAGAGATAAATGTTGACGCATTTAAATACTTGATTGCAATCCCACCTAGGTATGTAATCACTTTTCTCCAAACCTTATTGTGCTTTTACTGTTATATTTGCTTTGACATTTATATTTATTGACATTTTAATCTCCCAGGTTTTGGTCAAGATCTAGATTCAGTCCTAGATCACAATCTAACACTCTTGTCAACAACATGTGTGAGGGGTTCAATAGTGTGCTAGTTAGTAGTAGGTGTAAGCCACTTATCAATATGTTAGAAGACATTAGGGTTTACATCATGAAGAGATGGGCTACGAACAGGACAAAAATGGGTTTGTATCAAGGTTCTGTGTGCCCTAAGGTTCTCAACAGATTTGAAAAGCAATAATGGTTAACCAGATATTGGTTACCAAAGTAAGTTCACACCCACATTTAATTTCTGATCATCATTAACATGTTGCTAACTGTGTTGTCATATGTTTGCTCATGACAAATGGTCATCACATCAATTATTTGAAGTCTTGCACATTTCACAATTTGGGGAGCAATTTGTTGTCAATATTGAAAACAAGGACTGCAGTTGTAGAAAGTGGTTAATAACTGGAATTCCTTGCACTCACGCAATAACTGCAATGAAATTCTTGAATTTAAATGCAGAAGACTACATTGGCCATTGGTTTAGGAAGTCTACTTATGAAGAAACCTACAACACCATCATTTATCCTATTAATGGTCAACTTGTCTGGGACATAACTTCATATCCAGATGTATTACCCCCAAAGAAGAGGACAATGCCAGGAAGACCAAGGAAAAAACGAAGACTAGAGCCTTGGAGTTGAAGAAGAATGACACTAAATTAAGAAAGGATGGGAGCAAAAAAACCTGTGCTATTTGAAAACAACTTGGACACAACAAAAAATTATGTCCACAACAACCTACAACACAATCTGTCCTTCTCCATGTCCTTCTACAAACCTTATTTAATATGTATTGATGAAGGACCGATGTATTATCAGTTTTTTTTTTGGTGTAATGTGTATTGCTCAAGACATATTTAGTAATGAA
Organism: Vigna umbellata; assembly: GCF_029865625.1. Classification (NCBI taxonomy): domain Eukaryota; kingdom Viridiplantae; phylum Streptophyta; class Magnoliopsida; order Fabales; family Fabaceae; genus Vigna; species Vigna umbellata. The sequence continues at coordinate 38,230,601 of NC_142171.1, forward strand.
GACAATGTAGTAACACTTTTGTTTTGGTCTATGTGTACTTCTTGAAGACATAGTTGGTGTAATTTTTATTGATGAAGTAATATCAACTTTATTTTCTTATGTTATTGACTGAGTAAGATTGATGAAGTAATGATATCAGGTTTCTTTTGTAATGTTAATATCAGGTTTATTTTGTTATCTCATGCACTGAGTAAGACAAAGTTGATGTCAGGTTTTTTTCTTAAATGATAATGAAATCCACTTTTTATTCATGTTGTCAGCAAATGTTTTTGATGTTTAACAAAGTTGCTTTCTGATGTTACTTTCATTAATCAAATAAGACAGTATTAAGAAGTCAACTTTATATTTAAAACAGACAGACAACAACATTTCATTCCAAACATCCTTCCAAAAGATCACATTACATTCATATAAACCTACTTTCATCGTACTTTCATCAACATTGATATCACAATTACATTACAAACACATGTAACAAACACCATCCCATTAAAAGCTTAATCCTTTTCTCCAAAATAACTACACTTTTCTCCAAACACCCAATTTTCAGCTTTTCAACATCTCTTTCTTCCATTTCATCACACTTTGTTCCATCTTCTTCAAACTTCTACCCACTTCTTCATTCCTTGCACTTGCACTACTGTCTTCTAAATTCACCACATTTCGAGAATCAATTACTTCTTCACTACACCACTCAAAAAGTTACATCTAACGAAATCTTCACTCCCAACCTATGCAACAACAAAACACACTCCTTTGTCAACGAAATCAAAACTCTCACCCTGTGGAAAATCAAAACCATACAATAACTCACAAAAATGCTTCCATTAAACTCACCTTGAAGTTAGGGCAACCCCAGAATCTTTTGCCCTTGTTTTGAGGGTTCTGGCAACGCGAAAGACTGCAGGCCGACCACAAAAGCAACTGGGTTTTACACCCAACCTGCTCCCACTAGCAGAGCTATGTTCAAAGCCCCAACTCGTGCATTTGCAAGAAGAAGAAGAACCAGGCATTTCGTCAGTCCAACAGTGCTTCCACAATTCTTCCTAACGAAAACGGAGATGTTAAACACTTTTGAAATGAGGGTTCTCTCTAAATATTAAGTTTTGATTCTAACAACATCACACGTGGCAATCTATTCACACCAATCAAATTTAATAAACAATGCCTCGTCAACTAAAACAGATTACACATCAGCAAAGACAAACGACGTTATTGATAAATTAACAGAGAGGGCTTAATTGACTCATTTTAACAAGTTTAAAAACCGAATTGAGACCGAAAATAACATGATGACCCATTTGAGATTGAAACACAAATATGAAGATCAAATAAGGATTTAAACCTAAAAAGGATTAACCTACAGGTGTCTGACTTTGCGTTAATGTTAAAAAAATTTATCAAAGAAAATTGAGAGAGAGGGATGACTTGGAGAAAACATTCGAAACGATTTGACTGAGAGTAGTGCTATGAGAACACTATGAATTCAAAAAAGAATAAAAAAAAGGCATTTATGATCAGTGAATGCAATATTGAATGTTATATATACGGGTGTATAATATATATATATATATATATATATATATAATATATATATATATATATATATATATATATATATATATATATATATGTGGTTAGTGCTGAATTCACCGACACTAATCTAGCTTGAATACTCAGTGCATTTTATCATCCATCAAAGTTCTTCTCTGAGATGATAACACCGACAGCAACGTCAATGATGAATCCGGTTGGTTTAAGATCGATGATGTTTATGGTATGTGTGGTGTTGCAGGTTGTTCATGGACAGCACCAAATCAGATGCCTTCGAAAGGAGAGGGAAGCACTCCTTCAATTCAAGGCTGCCATTGTCGATCACTACGGCATGCTATCCTCTTGGACCACTCCCCACTGCTGCCAGTGGCAGGGAATTCGCTGCAGCAACCTTACTGCCCACATCCTAAGCCTCGACCTTCCTGGTAAATATCCAAATTTTATTCAGACAGCTTATATAAGCGGAGGTTATATAAGCGGAGAGATACACGACTCGTTAATGGAGTTGCCACAATTAGAGTATTTGAATCTCAGTTCCAATTATTTTCGCAATGAGAAAATTCCAGAGTTTCTTGGTTCTCTTAGAAATTTGAAATACCTTGATCTCTCTTCATCTGCTTTTGGTGGAGAAATTCCAGCTGAGTTAGGCTCTCTTTCTCGTTTGAAATACTTAAATCTTGCTAATAATCATCTGAACGGTTCAATCCCTCGTCAGCTTGGAAATCTATCCCGGTTGCAGCATTTTGATCTCAGTGACAATGCTGTTGAAGGAAATATACCACCACAACTTGGAAATCTCTTCCAGTTGCAACATCTTGATCTCAGTGACAATGCTTTTGAAGGAAATATACCACCACAACTTGGAAATCTCTCTCGGTTGCATGAGCTATATCTTGGAGGATATGATATTAATTTATCTCATGAAGGTCAGTGGCTCTCAAATCTCCTTTCTTTAACACATCTTTACATGGACTCTGTATCAAATCTAAATCGTTCTCATACTTGGTTGCAAGTGATTGCGGAGCTACCTGAACTAAGAGAACTAAGTTTAGTTGATTGTAGCCTTTCCGATCATTTCATTCTGTCATCCAAACATTCCAAGTTCAATTTCCCTACTCTCTCTGTCCTTCATCTTTCTCAGAACACCTTCACGTCACCAATGGTATTCGAGTGGGTGTCAAACGTCACTTCCAACCTTGTTGACCTTGACCTTAGTGAGAACCACTTGGAGGGTTTCACATCAAGTGATTTTGGCATGGCCATGAATTTGCTTAGGCATCTTGACATCTCCTCTAATTATTTCAAGGCCAGGGATTTGATATACTTCATGAACATATGCACCTTACATTCTTTAAACCTATATTCAAACAATTTGATAGAAGGTCTTTCATCCATTCTCAGTAATTTGTCCAGTGGTTGCGTTAGACACTCATTGCAAGAATTGGATCTGTCATGGAATCACATCACTGGCACTTTGTCTGACATTTCAGTATTCTCTTCATTGAAAACATTGTTTCTTGATGGAAATTGGTTAAGTGGAACGATATCTGAAGGTGTGAAGTTACCATCTACTTTGGAGCGTTTGTCAATTAGCGCAAATTCCTTTAAAGGTGGAATTCCAAAATCATTTGGAAATGCATGTGCTTTGCGCTCATTCAACATGGGTGCTAATAGCTTGAGTGATGAGCTTCCAATGATAATTGCTCATTTGTCTGGATGTGCTAGATATTCATTGCAAGAATTATGTCTGTATATAAATCAAATAAAAGGCACACTACCTGACTTCTCAACATTCACATCTTTAAAAAGATTATATCTTTATGGCAATAAGCTAAATGGAGAGATTCCTAAATATATTCAATTTCCACCTCATTTGGAGGAACTCCATGTGCATTCAAATTCTTTAAAAGGTGTGCTTAGTGACTACCATTTCACTAACATGTCTAAGTTACATGTATTAGATTTATCAGATAATTATTTGGCCTTGACATTTACCCAAAATTGGGTTCCACTTTTTCAGTTGTTCACCATAAAGTTGAGATCTTGCAAATTAGGTCCAACATTTCCGAAATGGTTGCAGACACAAAATAACTTTTTTTATATTGACATTTCAAATGCTGCAATATCAGATATTGTTCCTAAATGGTTTTGGGCTAAATTACCACTACAAAAAGTGATGACAATGAATATTTCATACAACAATCTACAAGGTATAATTTCAAATGTTTCATCAAAGTATGTTTCTAGGTCCATGTCCCTTCAATCAAATCAATTTGAAGGTTCTATTCCTCCATTTCTACGGAATTCTCAAATTCTTGATTTATCAAAAAATAAATTCTCAGATTCTCATTCTATTTTGTGTGGAGATGGTACCAGCCAAAGTTTATTATATTTAGACCTTTCATACAATCAGTTATTTGGACATATCCCAGATTGTTGGAGACAATTGAACTCATTAGTTTATTTGGATTTGACTCACAATAACTTTTCAGGAAAAATTCCTACTTCAATGGGATCGCTTGTTGAACTTCAAGCATTGTTATTGAGAAACAACAACTTAATAGAAAGAATCCCTTTCACCTTGAGAAATTGCACAATGCTAGTAATGCTTGATATGTCAGACAACAAATTATCAGGATCTATCCCTGATTGGATTGGGACAAAAGAAGAATTGCAAATTTTAAGTTTGAGAAAAAATCAATTCATGGGAAGTTTACCTTTAGAAGTTTGTTGTCTAAGAAACATTCGAGTCTTGGATCTCTCAATAAACAACTTATCTGGAAACATTCCTAAATGCATAAAAAACCTTACTTCAATGGCCAATATAGAACAAATTCATTTTGGAGATCATAGCTATGTGATCAACCATGGCTTTTACAAACTTGACAGGCCATATTATTTGAATGCATTGTTGACATGGAAAGGTTCCAAACAAATGTTCATGGATGAAGGTTTGTCACTTTTAAAATCAATTGATCTCTCAAGCAATCATTTCTCAGAAGAAATTCCTGTAGAAATAGAGACATTATCTGCATTGATTTCATTGAACTTATCAAGAAACAATTTGACTGGAGAAATTCCTCCAAACATTGGAAAGTTAACATCACTTGATTCACTTGATTTATCAAGAAACCGACTTGTTGGTTTAATTCTCCAAGTCTTACTCAAATTTATGGACTTGGTGTGCTAGATTTGTCCCACAATCATTTAACAGGAAAAATTCCAACATGCACACAATTACAAAGTTTTAGTACATCCAGTTATGAAGATAATCTCGATCTTTGTGGATCACCACTTGAGAAATTGTGTTTTGAGAATGGATCAACACAAGGACCAAATGTTGAAGTTCATATAGATGAATATTCGCCTTTCAATAATGATTTATTTGTAAGTATGACATTTGGATTTGTGGTAAGCTTGGGGATGGTATTTGGATCAATCTTATTCAAACGTTCTTGGCGACGTGCCTATATCAATTTCTTGAACAACTCAGAAGACTATATTTATCTCAAAATAGCATTCTTTGCTAGAGTATTTAAGCTTAATAAAGATTAACAGGTAAAAATATTATGAGATGCATATAATTTTGCTATATCTCTGTATAATTTTTCTATATTATATAGGTAAGAATGTCATAAGTTTTGTATATAATTTTCCTATATCTCTGTATATCATACGCACATTAGCATACAATTTTTACAATTCAATATAATGAGTTGTTTTTGAAACTAATGATGTCAAAGACATAAGATTTATTAGGAAATATGGTAACTTGTTTTACTTTCTATTCTATATGGATTAGATCATCCAAGTGTTCTTATATATTTTATATTATTTATTTTTCTTTTATACGATAAAGAAAAAAATTAGCTCGTTAACTAAACCGTGACTTTTGAATGCTGAGTCAATTTAATGTGTATTTACTTTAATCTTTTTTATAATGTCCTGGGCAACCTTTTGCAAATTTTGAAAAGTTTGCATGAGTACAAAATAAAATAAAAATAAAATCATTGATGTTCAATACTTGATAGTCTTATGAAAAAAAAAAGGGTTTCCCTTGTTACAATGAAATCATGTTTTTTATCTAAAGTTTTTTTATTATTATTATTAACCTGATTACTGTTCTTAATACTTGAAATTTTAAACATATCAACTGTATTTGTTTAGTGAATAAGAATAAGAAGTTTATTTATTTTAATGTACCTATTTCGAAAAACTAACATTCTTGGTATTTTATTTTTCAATTTTCAGGCACTTGAAACCCATCCTCTTTGCCGAACTCCGCCTTTGAGCTTGTTAATGCTTGGGCAAGGCAATGGTTTCTTCAAATTCACTTGCCCAAGCATGCTGATAAACTGGTGTTCATGTTTGTATTGTTTGATTTTTTACTTTTAATTACATTAAAAACGTCAATAAGCATTGTGCTTGTAATGAAATATAAATTATCATACATTTTATTAATAATTCACTCACTCAATATTTTTCTTATCGTACCAACTTCGCTCTGACATATTTTTTAGTTAATTACATTTCATATATTTGCCCCGGGAAAGTTTCATCATTTTGACGAGTGCCTTGTTTTCGATTTTATAAATCACTTTTTAGAAAATTTTATATATATAACACAGCGTTTTGACCACCATTTTAAACTTATAGAGATTAAATATTTACTAAAACTAAAAAGAAAAGTAATCATTTCAAATAAAGACATCTTAAAAATTCAAAATAATATATGGAAAGGAATATATAGAATAAGTTCAGAGTTAAAAACAGAAAGCAAAGTACAGAAATACGTAGCCAAGGATGTGTGAAGGCTAATTTTAATCAGGGTAAGATTTTCTCTTCTCTAATATCTTGACTTGACTCTTCTTTTGGTAGGTTTGTATGCAGATCTAAGCTTGAGTTTTGAACATACACATGAAATCTAAATTAATTAGATCACTTCCTACTAATTTAGATCATAGTGATATGATGAATTTTTAAATCAACACTAGTAGAAAATAACATTCTATAACGATACCTATTATGATAGATGAAAATAATTCGTTATAATAGGTTGACCGGGTGGCAAAATTGTAATAAATTTAAGATATTATAACGTAGTTATACAAATCAGTCCTAAATTATAAAACACAAGAATTAAGGCATCTTTACTTTCAATTTGTTTGAAAAGTTAATAAATAGTTGAATAACATCTTTATATTGAATCCCATATATGTTTGAATAGAGTAGAAATACAATAAATTTATATTCTCATGTTTACCTTTTATTAGACAATTAAAGTTAATTATTGAGTTAAGGTAATTTAAATTTATTCAGCTTGAATTATAGTTGGAATAAAACAAAGTTAATTTATATTTGAATTAATTGAAATGTCTAATTTTCTGCATATATATAAAATTGATAGATATAAAATTGATAGAACTGATTTGTTGTGATCAAAGAAAGTAGTGTTGGCTTCATCTCCATGCCTTTAGCAGGTTTTACAATGCTATAAAAGTGGTGTAGTCCTTGTAAGATGTGTGTAATCACCTAGCAATATCCTATTATTGGTTCTTTCAGCAATTTGGTCTGGTGTATGACAGTGCAGAACAAAATTTGAATATGTTTGTTGTTGTTGTTGTTGTGTTTTCATGTGCTGCTTGTGCTTCTTGATTTTGCTGTTATTTCACCTTGCTATCCTTTCTATCTCAAGATCAAACAACATGCACTAGTGCAAAAAAGACTTTAGACGTCTATTATTTTGGGCTTTTAACGTCTGATCTCTGTCCAATGTCTATATGGGTGACGTTAATGAGACGTCGGACCCTTAGGTCAGACGTCTTTATAGACGTCGGACTTATATAGGTCTGACGTTTATATAGACGTCCGATCCATACAGGTTAGACGTCTCTGAGGTTGCTCCTGACTCATGGTGCTTCGAGTTTACAACTTTATATTTTAGTTGAAGAGAATGTATTGTACATTTTTTTTATTGGATGGTTTCAAAAACGTAGTGGAGGGAATTGGAGGAGTACAAAACGCAAGAAATCGCCGCCATAGAACGCCGCCTAAAGACACGAGAATAACTGCACCAAAACCCAACGAAAATGCATTTTAATCGGTTCAAATGAAAGATAATGCATCAAAGAGTGATGTAATCGGAGTAAAATTAATTTAAAACGGTGCAAAAGTGAGAAAATGAACTTGAAAAACGTAACCCGTAGAGAGAAAACGCGACGAAGATGATGAACAATAAGTGTGCGTAACGGCTGTCTCGCGTTCACGGTGTTTTAATGCCAAAATTTAGACGTCGGTTCCCCCAATTAACAGACGTCTAAAGTGCTTTAGAAGTAGGAGTGGCGGTATCAGACGTCTAAATAGAGTCAAAAAGTGACTTTTCAAAATTTCTGGATTTAGGGTTTAGACGTCGGTTCCCCAATTAACAGATGTCTAAAGTGCTTCAAAAGTCAGATTGGCGGGATCATACATCTAAATGGAGCCAAAAAGTGACTTTTTAAATTTCTGGATTTAGGGTTTAGACGTCGGTTCCCCAATTAACAGACGTCTAAAGTGCTTCAGAAGTCGGAGTGGCGGGATCAAACGTCTAAATGGAGTCAAAAAGTGACTTTTTAAATTTCTGGATTTAGGGTTTAGATGTCGGTTCCCCCAATTAACAAACGTCTAAAGTGCTTCATAAGTCGGTTCCCTCCATAACAGACGTCTAAATAGAATAAAAAATTATTTTTTTTTACTTTTTCGTTTAGTTTTGGCGTCTATTCGGGGGAGCCAACATATATGAGTATTTAGACGTCGGGCCCTTCTACAACCGACGTCTAAATAGTTGTTTTATTTACGAAAAATGCCACCGGTCATTTTTTACGTTGGATATTCGAGGGTCAGACGTCTAAATGATGACGTTAAAGGTCTTTTTTGCACTAGTGATGACATGTTTTTGTTTTCTTCTTTACATAAAAAATAGCTTCAAGCATAGATGAGTAAACAAAACATGCAACAAGTGCTAAATACTAATATGCACTAGTAAAAAAAATTCAAACTCGCATATTACACTTCGGTTTCACCCAAACCGAAGCGTATCAAAACGCAATGACAATCCTGTAATTCTATTCTGACCACTCTATATGCCTCGGTTTCCAGATATCCACAACCGAAAACCCATACTGCTTTGATTTTTAAGGCTAACAGAAGGTATTAACCCTCTTTCAGCTGTCACGTTTTGAGAGACAGAGGTACTAACTCGGTTATCACCAAAAACCGAGGCCTATAACTCAAGCTTTTCGACTGACACCTTTGCTATACCTTGTTGCTTGGAGAATGTATTTTGACCCTAGAGCTCGGCTTTTGTTTCCTCTACCTAATGCCTATGAGCATTACCAACTTTTGGTGCTTTTTAGTGTGTACTTAGTGCTTACGTACGAGCAATTTATAATTGCTATACATAACAAAAAGGCCACACAAGAAATGTTACTCATATCTTATCTTACACCATACTCTCTCATCAGTTGAACCTTTTTGGTTAAAATTTATTCAAATTATAGAATTATGTCTCTTACCTCCTATTTATTCAACTTATTTCATCTATTTTAACTTTTAATAAGTTTTAACCAGTAATAAAAAATTCATACAAGTGTTTTTGTACTAATTTTAACTATATTTAGAATTTTATTTAAATAATTTGTATAATCTTTTCATACAAACTTTTGTTAATAATAATTACATAATTTTACTTATTTTTATTAAAAAGTATCAAGGAAATTTTATCCTAACAAAAAAAAGTTAAAAACAAATTGGAATATTAAACTTTAATGTTTTATGTTAAAGATATTAAATTTATTCAAATATTTCTCAGGGATGAGAGTATGAGTACTTGGTCGTCTTAAGCTCTTGATCTTCAGACTTAATTTTCTAGGAACGCTAAGAATTGCACGAACTAGGAATTAAGATAGACTTATTGAGCCAAGGGATTGGGTTCTAAGTACTTTAGTGAGTGACGTTAACATTAATGCATAAAGAGGAATTATTATATACATGAGAGGGAACTTGGTGAAATTTAACCCTAACAACATATTCATCTCATATTAAACAACATCCGTTAATCTCTATGTTACTCTACTATTGATCAATTCTGCATTCATATTTTATTTTATGTTTTGGCATCTCAAACCAATGATCTCTTTTATTTTAAGTCTTAATTAATTAATTTATCACACGAGTGTTTAGTGCCGAGAGTCCTCTGAGATACGATACTTGGTCTTACCATTTTATATTACTTGTGCGATTTGGTACACTTGTCAATCCATCAACAACGTTAGGTTAAGCATGGGATAGGTACAAGAGCTTGTTGAGAAAGACGCCCACTCATGGCTTTGATGAAGCAACAGTAGTCCTTCTTTTCCTTGGAGGTCTTGGTTCACAAACAATGTTGATGCTAGATGCCTCAGCTGAAGGTAATTTTAAATGCAAGACTCCAAAGGAAGCCACTGAATTGATTGAAAACATGGCTACTAATGATAATGAGATGCATAATGAGAGAGGAGCTCCAATTCAACAGAAGGGAGTTCTACAATTGCAATCAAATGATGCCTTGCTTGCGCAGAACATAATCATAACTCAACAGTTGGAGAATTTGACTAAAACATTTGCTCAGTTGCCAAAGGATCTAAGAACGTTGCACAGGTTCAACAACAACTTTGTGAACTATGTGGTGGTGATCATATCAATGCTCAATGTGCTTTTCCAGTGGAGGCCATAGAAGATGTCAATTTTATGGTCAATCAATTTCAATACCGCCAAGGGAACTACAACCAAGGGTGGAAACCTTACCCAAGCATGGGTCAAGGTCAGAATGGACAAGCTGGACAAGCAGGACAATTCAATAGACCACAACAGCATCCATCAATATGGCAACAATATCTGCATTGAATGAGAAATCATCAAAGCTTGAAGAAACTCTTCAACAATTTATTCAGGTGACTATCTCAAACCAAACCACTAAAGCTGCAATTAGAAATTTGGAGATACAGGTTGGTCAAATGGCTAAGAACACTAGTAAAAAAACTGGATTTGAAATCGCACAATAGGCTTCGGTTGAGGCGGAACCGAAATCTATAAGAAAGCGGTGGCCTTTTCGTAGTTTAGGTTAACTTTTCTGACCCAGTTTAAGGGGAATCGAGGCATATAGATAATATGACCTCGGTTCAAACCCCACCCGATGCCTAACACCCTGAGAATGCCTCAATCCATCATTGTGTCATTGTGTCACGTCCACGGCAATGGCGTCTCTTCCACCTCCTCAAGATCCCTCAAAACCCCCTCATCATTCGCCCACAACTATCATATCGCCATCGCCCTAATTCCATCCGCCTTATTCCACCTCGACCTTGGTGGCACCCCCGTCGTCGCCATCCTCGACGCCCTCAGCCTCAAACCTGCCGCCTTCTTTGCCGTCTGGTACTCCCTTATCTTCGCCCAGCTCGCCTTCTTCCTCTCCGCCTCCTCCTCCCTCCTCGCCGCCTTCAACTCATCCCTCATCGTGGCTGCCATCGCCTCTTTCCTCTACACCCACACCACCTTTCTCCTCGGCATTTGGTCCTCTCTCCAATTCAAGTGGCTTCTGCTCGAAAACCCTTCCATCGCCGTTGCCCTCGAGCACCTGCTCTTCGCTTGCCTCCCCGTCTCCGCCGCGGCGAAGGGTTTCGTTTGGGGATTTTTGGCCAATTTTCTGCAAGACATTGCTCTGTGCCCATCCCCAACTTTCTACTCCTCCATGCTGCCCCAGCTCTCGCTCAAGACATTGCTCTATGCCACACCGACGGTGGCTTCAACTGCTCTAGATGCGGTGGAGGCGTCGAGGTTGGAGCTTGGAGTGGAGAAGAGAGATGGATACTAGGTTTTGAAGGAACAGTACAAGGGGGCATCAGTCCTCAAGAAAAGTTGAAGCTTGAGAGAGATCCCATGAAGATGTTCATGGAAGGTGGGATTGAGGATCTAGCTAAGATGTCCCTTGAGGAAATTGAGAACTCTAAGCACATTAAGGATGATATTGATGTTAGACTCAAGTGGCTTGGCCTTTTTCATAGGAGAAAGCATCACTGTAAGTTTGACCTTTTCAACTTCCTTTTGCTTTGATTAGTGGAAACAAAGAGTTTGTATGAATTCATTTTTCAGTAAGTAATCCTGAAAGAAAGAAAGCTTGAAAGTATACGCTAGGTCTCAAACTGTGAGGACCAGATAAGTTGTTGATATTTTAAATTAATTGTATTTCAAACTCTGGTGAAGAACAAAATTTAGTTTCAGCACCATTACAAGTGCTTGTACTATTCTATTTGAATCAAAACTAGATTTTAGTCTTAGTAACTTACACAGAGGATGTTCATGAAGTTAATTTAATAAAATATCCTTATTTTTTCTGATATTCTCTTTTCGGTTCACTTGTAGATGGTTTTTCTTTTGTTGATAATTGAAATGTGCTTTTTATTCGTTTATTAACTTTTATTCTTTTGCAGTTTACTCAATTGGGTTACTTCAGCGATAATAATGCTTTCTTTGAAGATTCCAAAATCTATCCAATTAAAGATGTCTCGTCTTTATGGCCAACTCTTTATGGTCAACTATTTTATGTCATCTTCGAGAGCAAGAAGTCTATGGTTCACAGCTAGAATCTCTAGAAGTTAGGTGTTGAATAATTACATTAATATCATTTGCATTAATTTTATTATTTTGTACAATCTGTTTGTGTCATTGGTTTTGCAATTACATGTGTGGAACAAGAGTAAGATGATACTTGCTTATTGCCCTGATTTAGTATTTCAATTGAATTGCTCATCCTAATTTATCAAATTAAGTACATTAGGCCCTAACTCAGCAAGAAAGGATAATGTTGATCTGGAAATTTTGGAGGTCTTACATTCTATGAAACTTTTGTCACTCGATCTTCTTCTCATGAATACAGAATCAAGTAATAATTTTTTTCCATGTTTAGGTTAAACTTGAAGAACTTGAAGCTGACCTCCTTGAGATTAATGCAAATAATGAGAAGTTGAAACACACCCACGATGAGCTATCAGAGTATAAGCTTGTTCAAGAGAAGGTATGCTTTGCTAAGTTCTTTTACTACCACAAATGTCATAATCACTTCTGATAATTTGGTTAACTTTGTTGTTCATCTTTCTGGTGTTTAAACTCTATTTAGAATGTATAAGTGTTAACTTTTGGTATATTATTATGGTTTTTTCCTGTCTACATTTATGCATACTTTTAGTCCTTATTCTTGGGTTTGTTTTCTTTTCTTTTGTTGACTGGATAAGAAAACTGCAACCAAAGTGGTAATGACTTTTTTTGATTTATCATTTCAGGTTGGTGAATTTTTCTCTTCAGCAAAAAGTAAGGTCGTAGCTCAACAGAGAAAGCTTAAAGTCCAGATAATTGTTGAAAGGTCTATTGACAGCCCATTACAATTGGAACAGAGAAAGCTTGAAGTCCAGAAAATTGTTGAGCTCTGTTTTACTTTCATAATAATATGTTGTTTTCATTTCAACTGTACAAATTCACTTCACTATGGAATCAAATTTTGCATAATTTAATTTACAATTACATTTTCATTATTGTATTGGTGAATGTTGCTCCTACAAGGGAATAAAATATTAGTTCCAATATTTTTATAAGGTGGCATGTTACTAGCAGCATGATATTTGGAAAAAGAAAAAAACATCTTCTATTGCCTCGATTCAAATTCAAACCGAGGCATAATTCGTCTCTACTGCCTCGGTTCACCAACAACCGAGGCCAAAAGTCTAGCGAAAAAAAATAGTAAAAAAGGAACACACTTTACTGTCTTGGTTGCATTTGAACCGAGGCCAAAACATACACCTTTTTGCCTCGGTTCTAAATCGATTGCCTCACGTGTATATACCTCGATTGCAGAATCGGTGCATATATATGAAAATAATCATTGTAGTTTCCCTTTATTGCACTGGTGGAAGCCGGAAGATATGCTTGACAAGAGTTTTGGGGCTAATACTGAGGCTAACCCTAAGGAAGAGTTTAAAGCTATTGTAAGTGCAGATGTTGAGAGGGTGGATGAAAAAAGAGAAAGAGTTGGGTTAGAAACAAAAGAAGAAAAAGAAGAGAGAAAAGAGAGAGTGGAGAGAGAAGAAGATATAATAGGTGAGGGTGAGAGAAAAGAGAAAGGCAAGAAGAGTGGAGAGAAAAAATTTGAGAAATATGAAAAAAAATTTCCTTATCCTAAAGGGAGTGAAAAGATTGAAAAAGAGAGACAATATGGGCGCTTTAAAGATATCTTCAGGCAATTGAAGATTACTATACCTTTGAATGAAGCATTGCAACAAATTCCAGCTTATGCAAAGCACATGAAGCAAGTCTCCACAAATAGGAGGTGTCTAGATGAAAAGGGAGATTGTAGTGTTATTGAGAAGAAGCCACTTCCTCCAAAAGTGAAAGATCCAAGAAGTTTTATTATTCCTTGCGTCATTGGGAAGGAGAATATAAGGAAAGCCCTAATTGATTTAGGGTCAAACATTAATCTGATGCCTTTATCTCTACTCAAAAGAATTGGTGATCTTGAAGTCAAACCAACAAAGGTGACTTTGCTAATGGCGGATGGATCTTCCAAGAAACCTTATGGTGTGGTGGAAGATGTGGTGGTTTGCATAGACAAACTAAAATTTCTGGTAGACTTTGTGGTGATGGAGATGAAGGAGGATGAGAAGGTCCCAATTATTCTTTGAAGACCGTTTATGAAAACGGCAAAGGTAATCATCAATGTGGATGATGGAATGATAGTGCTTCAAGACCGAGGAGAAAAGGTGGTCTTTAATGTTTTTAAAGCGGAGCAGCAGATTCAAGAGAAGGAGGCTAGTCATAAAGTTGCATGTAAAGATGCACCATTGACCAGTTCTAAATCTGCAAACCCAGTCGTCAAAGGTAAAAATTGTTTCTTGTCATAGGTTAGGGAAGAAGAAAAAGATGGCAAAGGAAGAAAGGTTCATGATGACTCGAAGGAGGCACAATTCAGACTTGGCGCACCTGTAAGATTCAAGAATAAGTTGTGGGTTGTGAAAGATTTCAAAGAGAATAGAGTGATTGAGATTGAGGCTCCATATTCAAGAAGAGTAAAAAATGTGGACCGGAAGCAGTTGATGAGTTTGTGTGATGAAAGAAAGATGAACACCAACATTGAAGATCGAACTTGAGTTTTATTGGGTCAAGCTAATGACGTTAAAAGAGCGCTTACTGGGAGGCATCCCAGTGATTTGAGAACATTAATTTCTTTGATTTTGTTATTTTGATTATGTAATTTTATAAACTTTGGGACATTGATTTATGTTGTTTTGAGACCTTATGGTATAACATCTACTATGGATGCTAGGTTGGTGAGTATTTACTGAAGGATACTCAAAAGGTACACTTACTAAAGGGTGATGGATTTGCACCTACTGATGGGTGTTGGAGGATTTTGGGTCAGGCTCGTGACGTTAAACAAGTGCTACCTGGGAGGCAACCTAGTTGATTGACTTTATCTTTGTTTATTTGTTTTGATTCTACTTTAGATTAATTATAGGGATTGAAGGTTTGAGTGATGTGAGAAACTAAATGCATTGGGGTAGTGACAGGCATTAGTAAAGGACACCTAGGGCAAGCTAGGAAGAAGAAGAGTAGGTGTTGCAAATGCCGCTCAGCAGCAATTACCGCTGAGCGCGACCGCTACAGATTGGGTGAATTATTTTGTTTTAATTGGGCTCAGCGGGATTTGGCCCACTAGGCCTCTTTTATACCCTAGGGTGTGTTTTGGCCGCCACTCTCAGATTTCACTCTTCCCACACACTCTCAAAGCACTCTCCCAAGTGTTCTCTTTATTTTTCCCTTCTTCCCCATTCACAAAAACTCTCTTCCACTCACTTTTAAAGTTTCCATCCAAGTTTGGGGTTTGGTGAGAGCATTGCTGTTAGGGGCTGATTTTTGCACATTCCTAGAGCATTCTTCACTCATCTAGCATCTCCACCCAAGTAAGTATAAGCATTTTACATTCTAGGGTTTTGAAAGCATGAATTGGTATGAACATGGTTGTCTAAGCATGATTCTTGAGGGATTTTGATTTTAACGCATGATTAGATGAATTAATTGTTGTTTGGACCGATTAAACTGCTTGATTTGGGTCTGGAACTAGGAAAAATGCATGTGGGTGGAGATTAGGAGCACTTTTGCAAGATTTTGAAAAATCTGCAGAATCGCCGCTCAGTGAAAATTTCCCCTGAGCACAATTCTGGTAGAATGGTTTATGTGCTTATTTTACTTGCTAGTTTTGATGCACAGGTTGCGCTGAGGGGTTTTGTTTGCCCTCAAGGGTGATAGGAATGGTTTTAAGGGGTTGTTTGTGGTCTACTAATGCTTAACAGTATGTCTTGTGGTTTTGTTAATTGTGTTTGATGTAGGGATGGCCTCCTCATCGGGTAAGAGAATCAAGACTATAGGATCCAAGAGGAAGGATAAGGAACCATAACGCTATTATGCCAGCAAGTTCCTTTCCCGCAAGCATGAGCACCACTTCAATGTTGTCCAAGATAGGAGGCTCAATGCAAAGGAAAGCTGGGAAGAAGGAAAAATGGTTGTGTTTAGATGATTCACTTAACTCAAGGATTTTGTGTTCCTGAAAAACAAATTTTCTTGTTAGCCCAGCCACATTATAAGCCATAGAAAAGCCCTTGTGATTATACTTGCTTGTGAATGTGTTTGATTGTGGTTAAATGAAAAGCAAAGTTGATTTATGTGACATTGTGATAGTAGAGTAAATGAGTGACCTCTTATACACTTGTGTGTTTGAGTGAAACACTTTATCTGGTGAGGAAAGATTCCATGAGCACATGATTACATCTATGCTTAGTTAATTGATCATTCATGAGAATAGCATTTGTTGGATATTATGTGATTATGTAAACACCAAAGTATGTGTGCATCTTGACTAAACTCTTTGTGATGAGATGATTTGAGTAATTACTTGTCTTGAAAGAAAGAGTTTTGAATGTGGTGAACCATTGTATGGATTGGTGAAAGACTAAGTTACATCTTGTTTGCTTGAGGACAAACAAAGTTCTAAGTTTAGGGTTGTGATAACAGTTGAAAACCTGTTATTTCTATACTTAATTTTGACCTTAAAAACAACCTTTATGACTTAGAAATTAGATTGGAATCATTCTTTTTGTTAAGTTTTGGAAATAAGAGAGTCGGATGGGTTTTATGCTTGGTTTTCCTTGTTTTCGCAGGAATTAAGATGAATTAGATGAAAGCAGTTGAAGTAGTAAGGACTTGGACTCAGGAAAGGAAGTGAAAGTGCACAAAAGAAGATCCGCAGTCACCGCTCAACGCCACTTTTACCGCTGAGTGGCATTCTGAAGTCCCGTAGTCACCGTTGAGGGCCAAAATTGCAGCTGAGCGTCAATTCTGAAGACCCTCACTTACCGCTGAGCGGCAAAAGTGCTGCTGAGCATCATTTATTTGGGTTTGGGCCTATTTTCTGTAATTTTTAGGAAGCTATATAAGGTTTTAGCCGAATTAGGTATCTTTCGACAGAAAGAGGCGAAATCACACTTTCTTCACCCCTTGGAGGAGGATTTTGGATGCTCAAGCTCTATTCTTCAACTTCTAGGGTTCTATCTTTCATTCTTTCATTGTTTTTCATCTAGTTTCACCATGTCTATGGTGAACTAAAGTTTCATTGTTGTTGGAGAACCGATGTAATCCTTTGAAACTCTCATGTATTGAATTGATTCTTTAATTTTATATGCTTTTTTTCATTAATTGTTAGGGTTTTTCTTCTATACTCTATGCATGCTTTGTTTAACTCATTCAATTGCATGATCATTGATGTTATTTGTATGGACACATATAAGTACATCTAGAACTGAGGAAATTCTCCCAAGAGCAATATTGCCTAGACATAGGGATAGGAGAATTGGTTGTCTTTATGCTTCTGTGCGAATGTAATGCATGAATAATTGCTAGGGAGACAAGACATTGTAAACTAGTAATTAAGATTAGGCTTTCTTCACCGAGACATAGGGTTTAAGGTAAATTAGAAAGTGGCATTAACATTAATGAAGAAAGATGAATTCTTGAATACATGAGAATGGATAGGATGAATTGGTAAACCCCAACAACATAATCATTCATATTCTACATCAACCGTTTTTTCATCTTTCTCTTCCATTGATCAAAACCTTGCATTCATGTTTACTTATCGTAATTCAACAACAATTTTTTCATTTATAAGACTAATTTAATCAATAAATCACATAACTATTTAGGCTGTGAGTCCTTTGGGAAACGATATTTGGTCTTACCATTTTATTATTACTTGATACAATTCGGTACACTTGCCGAGTGTTAACAGTCTCATGGCTGGATATGTCTTTTTAGAAAGCAACAACAACAGTTTTGCGGATGAGCCTATAGAGGTCAGATATGATAAATTGTTGGATGTTTTTCAGGAACTCCATGTAGAGACAATGAAGCTTCAGTACAAGGTAAATCGATTAAATGGTGAAAAGAAAGATTATGAATACAGAATTAACAACCTTGTTGAAGATAATGATAAATTGAAACTTGATCATGATAATGCTTTACACCCTACTATTAATGTTAAATCTAAAGCTAGAACTGTTGAAAAAGATTCCAAAGATTGTCCTGCTTATTTGGAAAAGATTAAGTATCTAACAAGCACATTGGCAAAATTTGCTCTTGGTAGATCTAACTTAGAAGTTCTAAGATCTCAAAGAAGGGTAATAAATAAGCAAGGAATAGGTTACAAGGCTAAAAGTGAAAAAATTAACTCAAAGAAATATACTGATTTGAGTAAACCTTCTACCGTTTCCTGTTTCTGTTGCAATTCAATTGGTCACACTGTTAGATCTTCTTATTATAAGAAAGGTAGTGTTCCAGAGGGAAAGTTCAAGTGGATTCCCAAAGAACCAACTACTATGACTAACACAAAAGGCCCCAAGTTTATTTGGGTACCTGCTTCCAAACCATTTGATGATTTTGCAGGAAACTAAAATGAGCCGAAGGCGGACAAGGATTAGAGGAAGGATTACAAAGGAAAAATCATAAATCTCTTGAGTATCACATGCGATAACTATTGTTTAATACTGAAATTCATGCATCATTCATAATCTGTGATATGTGTACTGATGTATGTGAATGCTTTATGTTTGTCTGCATTGAAATTGATTGAAAAATGTTTTCCCAATTTTTAACCAATTATACTAGTAATGTAACAGATTAAATTGTTCTTAGTATTTCTCTATTTTTCAAAAGTCTGAGACTGGTTTAAGCTTAAGCGATTCAATAACTAATGAAATCGATTAATATTCATTTATGATTACTGCATATGTGTCACATTGAAATTAATCGCTTGTGTATTTAGGGAAATCAATTGAAATGTTCTTGTCTGAAAATTTGAATTTTTGGGTTTCCCTCCAAGCACAATTCGTAAATCATTAACCCTAAATAAAGAAATTTGTTCTTCACACTTTCTCTGCAACACTTCACTCTCGATCTCTAAGTCTCTCTGTAATTCTGCACAATGGCATCATGTTCTTCATAGAGATTGAGGAAAATCATTCCTCACATGTATGCGAAATTCAATTTCTTCAAGAGAGAAGGATTTTATTTCAGAACTGGCTAAACAGACAAGGATTGAAGAAGTTCGTTGAGATGGCTGACCCTTGGTATCCTCAACTGGTTAGGGTATTCTATTCCAACTTAAAGATTAGTGATGGAACACTATGTTCCAGGGTGAAAGGAGTGGATATTAAATTGACTAAAGAATTTTGGACAACCATTGTTGGGTTTCAACCGGGTGGTGAAAAGTTCCATTTAGGAATTGAAGGATTCCACAAATTCACTGTCTATTAGGGCTGCCTACTAAATCCAAATGAGCCAAGAGATTACTCACACTACAGGACTAGCGGAATGAAGAAGGATGACTGCCTATGCACCTTTATTATTACCTTGATTCTTCTGCCAAGGGACAATAACCATTCAGCCTGACTAGGCACCTGGTATATCTTATAATCGTTTAGAAGAGTCTTCAAATGAAGCTACTTAACGGTTTTACAATTTATTGGAAAAGTAAATAAGCCAATATTTGAAGGGTCAATAGAGTTAAAAGTGTAAGTGTGCAACTTATGGCTTGTAAATTTATTTGGAACGTTCCCAATGGATTTCATTTCAAAATTCTTTTTAGATCTAACATCACTAAATAATTCTTTGCCAAAGAATTATTATCAAGCCAAGAGGTGTGTTTCTAAATTGGGATTTGAAGGTTGATAGCTGCAAAACCAATGGCAAGTGCATTAATCACAGCGTAGCAAGTGATAAATATCATTCTCTCCCAAGGTACTTGCGCAACACTTGATAACTCTCGCAATTCTTAACTCAATTAGACATAAAAATAACAAAAGCACAAGAAACTCTTTTTGTATTTTTATCAAATAGTTAGTGTGCAAGGAAATGTAACATAGAGTATTTATAATTTGTTAAGACTAGAGTTCATCCACTTCACTCTCATGCATTCACAAACATTTCAATTCCATATTCAAGTCAAAATCAACTCACAAGTATATTCAAATTCTATCCCTTGTGACTTTGAGCCTATGATAACTTATGAAGTTTCAATCTCTATAATCCTCAACAAGAAACGATACATTAAGTTCAAGAGTCTAATATTACTAATGAATTAAGCTCTATTCCTAGATACAAGTATCATTAGGCATTCAATTTCAAGTGTAGATTTTAAAGATATTTCCCAACACCTCAAGAACCACAAATCAAGCATGGGAACAATCTACATCAAGCATTAAGCATGGAAATTGAATGCTAATATGAATTGGAAAAACATATATCATAAATAGAAAAAAATTACACAAGAATTTCTTGTTTTACAACTACTTTGAACAAATAAAAATAGTCCTCCATGGTGGAGAACTTAGGTTCTACAAATTCAAGAGATAGTGGAAACCAAAGAGAAGATGCAAGCCTCTCTGAAGGTTCATGGCAGTTACTCCATTTTCCAATTGCGTCTCCTCTTCACCTCAACACCTCCAATTTGCAACCCATCTTCCTCTTCAACCCCAAAAGATGGAAAACCACCATGGATGAAGGAGGAAACCCAAGGAGGAGATGGAAAGTTTCTTAGTAATTACCGACAGACACTGATCATCGGTAAATCTAGACAAATTGGTTTGCTGGTATATACCAACGACCAATATCATCAGCCAATGTTTCCTATTATGCTATTACTGATGGATTTTTCCCGTTGGAAACATGCATATTGATAGATTATTGTTGTTACCGACATATACCATATATCGGTAAATCCAATTTTTTTTTTTGCAGTGTATAACCAATTAGAGTATTTTGTCTATTTCTAGCATCTAAAAGAGGGATGAAAATTAGTTGAACCATAACATGAAATACAATAAGTGATTAGTACATCCAACATTAAGCATAAACTATTTCATAAAATAAATAAAACAGTACCAATACAAGAGAATTTAGCTTGTCATGGTGGTTGTGAGCAATAGATAATTTGGTGTAACCATACCTATCTTATGCTCTATAATGATATACAATCAACATTATGATGGAATAGGCTAAAATTTTCCTAGATTGGGTTAAAATTCTCTCTAAAATTCTGCTAAAGAGACTCTACAAAAAGCTCTTTAAAAAGGAGGTACAACTTTGTTCTTATAAACTTTGGAGGGTAGTGCTTTGTTGCATACTTGTTGTTGAACAACAAAGTTTTCCCTTCCTTATCGGTTTGTTGGGTTTGCTTTGTGGTCTAATCTTATGACTAATGCTCAACATCTTAGGTAACTTTTCTGAGAAGGAGTCTCCATGGCTCAACTACAAGTCTGGTGCTTAAAGTTTCTTTTTCATGAAGTTTACTCTTCATCAGCAATTATGTCACTTGAATGCCTGACTTAGTTCGATCCAATTTTATAATATTTTCTATCAAATCTTCTTATTTTTCCATAATTCTCTCGTCTAGTGCTCTAATATACAAAACAAACTAAATTGCGATGAACTAATGTAAAGTTATCAATAATCAAAACTAAATAAGTGCCAAAAATCATCTTAATTTTCACTATACACTTGTCAGTAAGAAATTAACACATCTAATTATTTCAAAATTATAAATCGAGCATAAAAATAAACATAAGTTAACACATCTCTAACTATTTCTAAATTATAAAATGGTTTAATCATTTTCGACATTCCTATTTGTGCAGGATCGTCTCAGATAGGTCCTCGTATTCTAAAGTCTCTCAAAGTGGTCCTTAATTTTGAAAATTGAAATCAATTGAGACCTTCCCGTTAAGTTGGCTGGACGACGTTAAAGAAATTGATGTGTGGGTTGCTGAGATGACCAAATGGTACTGACGTGGCACACTACTATTGTTGACCTGGCTTTGTTTTATTTATATATTTAAGGGTTAAATATGTTTTTGATCCCTTAACTTTTAGCGAAAATTGGAATTAGTCCCTCTTCAAAACTTTGGCCTAATTTAGTCCCCAAACTTTAGAAATGTGTGAATTTAGTCCTTTTAACTAAATTTTGTTAGGTTTATTTGATGTTTCAAGTGTGTTTCATAATAGTATTTGAGTTGTTTACACCGTTTGACACATTTTTTCTTTAATGTTCACTGAGAAATGCGTTTAAAACATCAAATAAAGTTAACAAAATTTGGTTAAAAAGACTAAATTGACACATTTCTAAAGTTTGGGGACTAAATTAGTCCAAAGTTTTGAAAAGGGACTAATTCCAATTTTCGCTGAAAGTTAAGGGATCAAAAACATATTTAACCCTATATTTAAAAAAGTTAAGTTTTTAAATCAAAACGCAATGCTTTTAACAATAACAGATTAAAACAACGTTTTAAATCAAAACACAACGTTAAAGCCAATTTGGGATAATTGGGAGAAGCATTGGTATTTGAAGGAATCCCTAAATTTGAAGAAATCCCCAAATTGGCTGACGAGAGCGAGGTTCATCTTCGAGCTTGTTGAGCTTGTTATTTGAGGGTGTTTTGGTTCGACGCAGGTGGGTGGGTGGTGAACGTAGTTGTTCGAAGACGATGTCGAAGGAGCATTCTTGTTGTTCGTCGACATACAATGTGTGGCGGAAGGAGAACCATAATGTGTGTTCACCGATTTGCCACTGTGGACTGAGATGTGCGATGAGAACTGCTAAAACTTTGAAGAATCATGGCAAGCAATTTTGGGGATGCTCAAAGTATAAGGTATGATTTATTTCACGTTTGTATTATGTGGAAGTGTTTCTGAGAAGAGATTGTTGTTTATACAGAGTGGTGCTGAAGAGGGTGGTTGCAACTACTTCAAATGGTGCAATGATGTTGCGGAAGAGGAAAGGGGCACATGCTTGAAGTGTGAAGGAAACAAAGAAATTTTGGTGCACAGTGAAGAAATGGATAGTAATAGGAAAATTTTAGTTAAGTTTGAGAAATCTTTGTTGGTTGTTGAAAAGTGGATGAAGGTCTTGATATTTTTGGTTTGTCTTTTATGTGTAATAAACACAATTTACATGTCAATGTTGATAACAATAAGCTAATGTCTTGTAACTGTGTTGTACCTTTCTTCCATTTTAATGAAATTCAGACTTGTTATTAGTAAAAAATTCAATTGTTGTTATAGAATGTGATGAGTAAAGAATGTTATTATGTTGAAGTTGTTATGTTTTTATGAGTCTATATATTCCTATCATATGAGTTTATATATTGCTATCATACACCTGCGTCATGCATATCTGAGGTGGTTCAATTAATGTAGTTGTGTTGCATTGCTCAAGGTCACTTTTTAAAAAAATCTGCATTGCTCAGGGTCACTTTTTTAAAAAAATCAGCACTGCTCAGGGTCACTTTTTAAAGAAATCTGCATCACCTAATAATAAGGCATATATTGTTTTGATGCCCAAATATGTAGATAAACAAATATACGTGATGCACAACAAAAATATCTGGACCGAGGTGTACAACAAATATAAAACATCAAAATATATACTCATTTCATTGATAACCAGAGGTGAAGAAACCAATATAAAACATCAAAATACAGACTGATAAAAGCATAATGACATTGTCTGAAGATTACAAAACTGTTGTCGAATACAAAAAGAGACAAAAATACCCGACAAGTATTACAATTGTTCAAATGACAGGCATTACAAAATGATATAAAAAGAAACGTTAAATTTGTTCACTTATCCCCTTGAACTACACCTTCATCCTGATTTGATGATGGCATGATTGGTTGAGTTGATGGGTTACTTTGTTGTGTTTGTTGAGAGTTCAAATCAGTTGTCTATTTTGCTTTGGTGCAAGAAGTCCTATTGTGGCCAAGTTCCTTACAAATGCCACATCTTTTCTTTAAACCACCCTTCCTCATTCTTTTGTCATCCTTGACCAACTCTCATTGCTCCAACCTTCGCTTCTTCTTTGGTCTCCCAGGCAATGTTCTTTTTGGTGGAGGGAGGACATCAGCATATGTGGTAATCTCCCACATATTGTTACCATTTATTGGATAGACAATTGAAGAGTATGTTTCTTCATATGTTGACTTCCTAAAGCAACATGGAATGAATTCCTCTGCATCAAGATTTAGGAATTTCATAGCAGCCAAGGAGTGGCAACATGGTATACCAGTGATATCCCACTTCCTGCATGTACACAAATTTTCATCTAAATTTACTACAAACTTGTCACCAGCTTGGGACACATGGCGAACTTCAAAAATCTTGTTGCCTGACCAGCTGTAAAGTCAAAACAATAAACACATTTTAATCATAAACCACTTACACATTTTAAAAGAAATAATAAAACAACAACAACATTTTTACCACGGTATCCAATATTTAGTTACCTGAGACTCCTTCTTTAGTCTAGTCTACCACTTCACATTGTCTTTCATTATCCTGTTCACATTCACCCCCACCAACCTCTGTTTGAATTTCTCCTTCAACAACATCATCAGCCTTCTTTCTTCTGAAACAACAACAGTTTCAGTCATTCCATCACATTGACCTCTCTCACCTTCATTGCCAGCCACCTCACATTGTCTTTCACTATCCTGTTCACATTCACCCCCACCAACCTCTGTTTGAATTTCTCCTTCAAAAACATCATCATCCTCAACTCTTTCTTCTAAAACAACAACACTTTCAGTCATACCCTCACCTTGCTCTTCACGTTGACCCTCAACCATACCCCCACCTTGCTCTTCACATTCACCCTCAACCATACCTACAGGTTAAACTTCTACTTCATTTGTATTCTGAGGAACATATTCTAACATATGTATCACCTTAGGTTCAGAGACATTGTGAACAACAAATAGATGAACCTCACCATTAAGCCTAGTGATAACTCTCCAAATTTGCATTATTTTCTGTGTTTAGAAGATTTTGTTAGTGCATTTTTGTTTTTAATTTCTTAGAATTAGATTAGTTTTATATTTTTTTCTTAATTCTTTAGTTTTATAAAATTTTAGTTAAAAAGAGATTTTTAGGTGTATTTTTTAGCTTTTGTTAATAATTAGGAAATTAGTATTTTTCTGAATTTTAAAATGTTTTGTTTTAATTGCTTAATTTCTCTTCTTTTTCTTAATTGCTGTTTGATATTTTTTTTACAGATTAGGCCAACATTTGGGCCATAATAGAAGTTGATTGAGAGGTGTGGAATGGAAATTGGTCTGCAGCCTTGGAATGATTGGAAAGCAATTGGGCCACGACAATGTAGATGATTCAATTTGAAAGTGGCTGCTGGCAGGATTGGGTTGAAGAGGACAAGCTGCAACTTAAGTGGAACGACGCCGTATTGATGCGTCTTGGCAGCAGCTTCCTAGGGGGTAACTTGCACTCGTGCTTCATTTGGGAAATGGAAAAACAAGCTGGAGCATTTGAAGAAACAAACACCGTGAGCTAGGGCTTAGAGAGAATGAGTGAAGAGAGTTGAAGAGAGGAGCAAATCACTTGCCCGGAGAAGATGACTGGAGTTGACCGTGGAGAAAGAAAGCTGACCAGAGCTGCCCATTATAGAGGATCGAATGGCTGGAAACACAAGCTCGAAGAGAATAAAGAGTGGCTGCTGGATCAAGAACAGGAAGCGTCGTCGAGAAGGTTCCCTTTTTCATTTTTCCTTTGTTTTTTTCTTTTCATTCTCCAACCCTATATAAAGGGGTTTTTCACCTTGTAAGCGATACAATTGCACACTTTGAGATACAGTTTTCTGTTCATAGTTCTAAGCTCTGTAGATTAGGGTTCTTTTCCATTTTCTATAAAGTAGGATCCCGTTCTCCTTGCTTTTAGAGCGCATATCACGGTGATGACAACCGCGGTGATTCTGATTGAGCTTGTATTCGGTACAATTTTTGTAAATTTCTTCTCTCGTTAATAATACAGTTTGTTCTTGATGTTTCATATGTCCAGTATTTTGATATTCTGTTATGTTTCGTGCTTGTGTGTTTCTTGTGTTGTTTCAATGAATAAACGAATTGGACTGTGATTCTTTGCATTCTGTATTTCCTTTTGGAATCAAATGACTCTATTTTGAGCATTCACTTTCGAGATGTCTTCTCGAGCCAAAGATGAGTCCAGTAAATAAAAAATTCATTCAGTTCTGTGTTTTTATTCTTGTTCTTCTATTATTTTTGTATGTGATTTTAGATCTGAATTGAATTTTTATTTGAGATTTGTGAAGGAAAACATCCACATTTCTACATCTGTTTTGGATGTAATATGACTCCATAGTGAGCATGAATTATCAAGAGGTCTTCTTGAGAGATGTTAAGCTTCATAATTGTCAGATTAAATTCAATTTCAGTGTTGTTATATTGTTCTTGTTTTGTTTCAATTCTGATTTCTGCTCTTATTTTCTATTTGATGATATATAGATTAGGTTCAGTTTTAGATTTGTTTTTATTGCGCTGTTTTAGTTTTAGTTTGATTTTCCTTGTGCTGTTAACTGTTAGCATTCACAGGTTAGTTTTAATTGCATTCAGTTCTCATTTTAGTTTAGGTTCTGTTCTGTTATACTTAGATTCTATAGTTTAGTTTAGGTTTTATTTTCTTACATTTTATTTTTCTTCTTTTCTTTTTAAAACAGTTTTAGTTTCTTTACTGTTTTCTTTTAAATTTTCTTTATTTTAATTCCGTTTCCCCACCTGTGAGTTAGTAGTTAGTAAATAAAATACAAGAATTAATTCTACACTTTAAGCTTAATTTTAGCCGAGTCTTTGGATTGATACCTAGGTTGTCCCTATACTTCATTAGTGGGGAAACTTAGTTTGTTCTGGTTTTAGGCGACAAAAATCAGTTTAACACCTAGTTAAGGTAATCATGTGCATGGCTCCTATGTCATCCAACAAAGGCTCCAACATATTTTCCAACACAGAACCACCACCTACGCAGTAAACAACTCCTTAAACCCATCATAACCTAGCCCTTTTACTACACTGACTACAAGGAAAATGCACCACATGTTTGGATCAAACGAAAAACTTGTACTCTCCCCCTCATACTTAAGTTTCCCTTCATTTATGAACTTTCCACCGTGGTGGAAAACAACTTCAAAATTTTCTTCCATGACGTACAACAAAACAATTATATTTTAACCTATAAAGTAATAAGAAAATGACCACAACAGAAAGTATTAACAATATATACAAACCACAACCCACTGAAAAAGACAATCAGACAACACTTTAATAATGGGGGACCACATTGCAATAAAAAACGAAACATTATACAACATGCAACGGTGTGGGAAAACCATAAAAGGACAAAATCATCAAAAAATTCAATCAAAAGCGCATTTACTAACCTGAACACGTGATTCACTTCGAACACTTTTGCCACTACCTTCCACGTGCTTCACTGCCAACAGCTTCCCGATTCCATCGAAATAGCACTGATAGATCACTCAGAAATCTTTAAATGAAACCTATTAAGTCACCAACTATACGAAATAGCCCTGATATACCCTATTATCCCCCAAATTCCAACCACAAAAGCCAACCCTCGACAAAACCCTATTCTCCCAATTATCCCAAATTCCACAACAATGAAATTAAATAAAACTAACGTTGCGTTAATATCTTATTGTAAAATAAAAAAGTTGCGTTTTAATTTAAAAATTTAACTTTTTTAAATTTATAAATAAAACAAAGTTAGGTCAACAACAGTAGTGTGCCACGTCAGTATTATTTGGTCATCTCAGCAACCCACGCATCAATTTCTTTAACGTCGTCTAGCCAACTTAACGGGAAGGTTTCAATTGATTTCAATTTTCAAAATTAAGGACCACCTTGAGAGACTTTAGAATACGAAGACCTATCTAAGATGATCCTGCACTAATAGGGATGTCGAAAATGATTAAACCTTATAAAATACAAGAATTAAGAGAAGGTATCTTTAAAATTGTACTTTCAATTTGTTTCAGAACTTAATAAATAGTGGAATAATATCTTAAGTTTAGATTGAATCCCATATATGTTTGAATAGATAAAAAAATACAATAAAATTATATTCTCATGTTTAACTGTTATAAGACAATGAAAGTTAATTATTTTTTAGTTAAAGTAAAATGGAATTTATTCAGATTGAATTGCTGTTGAAATAAAACCATATTAATTTATATTTTTAATTGATTGAAATGCCTAATTTTCTGCATGTATGATTTATAAAACTGATGACAATTTTAAGTGAATGACAAATTTTCTGCGTGTGATTTATAAAATTGATATCAAAATGTTGAAATAAAAGCTGATTTTAAATTGAAATTTGAAATTTGATTGAATAATTAGCTTTCTTTTATTAAATGGTATATGAAATTTGTACCATATGTGGTTGTATTTCGTTTTCTGTAATGCAACGACCCAATTTTCAAAGTCGTCTTATTTGTTCCGAAGAAATGGTATGAGGGACCATCCCTCGTTTCAATTCCCACATTTATTGTTTGATGTGATGATTGCTCGAGTCTTCTCCAAGTCTTTTATTTACTTATATGCAGCTATCTAAAAAAATAATGTTCACATGAAATAGAATAAACATAATAAAAATAATATATATATATATATATATATATATATATATATATATATATATATTCCTTTTTATTTTAGATACGTAAGATACTGGAATAAATTTTGACACCAAGATACAAGTTTCTAGGTAGTTTGTATCTCCAATGTCAAAAATTTCATCCACCGTCTTTGCCTTATATTCAACTCCTTTTGGTTAAATAAGTACTTCATGCTTTTGTGATTATTGAGCACCATAAAGATAGTGCCGCCAAATCTTCAAGGAAAACACCATCACTGCCAGTTCCAGATCAGGAGTAGAATAGTTCTTCTCATGAACCTTTAGTTGTCTTGAAATGTATGTCACCGCCTTTCTTTCTTGCATGAGCACACAACCTAATCCTTGATGATAAGTGTTACAAAAAACCTCAAAATTTTTACTTGGGTCAATGATTACCAAAACTGGTGCACTAGTCAGCCTCTTCTTCAGCTCTAGGAAACTCTTCTTACACTTATCCGTCCAGACAAATGGTTGATTTTTGCTAGTTAGCAGTGTTAAAGGCGCTACTATTCTAGAGAAACTTTCTATAAATCTTTTATAGTAGCCAGCTAAACCCATAAAACTCCTTATTTCTGTTACAGTCTTTAATCTTTCCCACTGTAGCACTGCTTCAACTTTGGTTGGATCCACCGCTATGCCTTGAGATGATATAACATGTCCTAAGAATTTCACCTCTTGCATCCAAAACTCGCATTTTGACATCTTTGCATACAATTTCTTCTCCCTCAAGATCCCAAGTACGGTCCTTAAGTGTTTACCATGTTCTTCTCGAGTCTTGGAATAAATAAGTATGTCATCTATAAAAACTACGACAAACTTATCTAAGAAAGGTCAAAATGTTCTATTCATGAAATGCATGAACAGAGTTGGAGCATTAGTTACGCCAAATGGCATAACTACATACTCGTAGTGCCTGTATCTTGATCTAAAAGTGGTCTTCTGTACATCTTCCGCCTTAACCAAAATTTGATGATATCCAGACCTCAGATCTATCTTTGAAAATACTTGAGTTCCATGAAATTGGTCTAGCAAGTCATCAATCCTAGGTGTAAGACCCATGAAAAATATTTACCTTAATAGTAATAATTTTATTACTAGTAGTAATAAATTTCTTTGTGAATGGAAAATATAATAAGTTTATAAAATGTGGAAAGATTAATAAGAAATTTTGGTAGCTTAATTTGTAAGACTCATGAAAAATATTTATAATAGTAAATTTTAGCATTTTATTAGTAATAATAATTTTAATGGATAGAAAAATGTAAATTTTGGGTATAAAATTATAGTAATTATAGAATGAGAGGTTCAAATTTTCGATAACTTATTTAGGATTTTTTTTAGAAAATTGAATAGTAAAAAGTGAACAGTGAATAGTAAAAAGTGAATAGTGAATAGTGAATAGTGAATAGTGAAAAAAAAAAGATAAGAATTTCTTATCATGGAAGGAATTAGAATAAGAATTCCTTAGCATGGAAGAAATTAGGATCAGATTTAATCAAGTGGATGATTAAAATATTATTTTTAAATAATATTAAAATAATAAATAATATTAAAAAATTAATTAATAGTAAAATTTTTTTACCTATAAATAGCCATGGGAGGGAAGGGTATTCTACACCAAGAAAAGAGGAATCAAGTGAGAGCTTGAGAAATAGAGAAGAAAGAATTAGGGAGAAATTTTTAGTTGCAAGAAGAGTAGAGATTCTGAAGAGTTTTCGGGGAAACAAATTCGGAGCAAAAGATTAAGTCTGGAATAGAGGTAGGGGAGCTAACCTTTCTATGCTTTTATATTATGATTTAGTATTGCTTTATTACTATTCATGTCTTGAAATTCTGTGTGAATACTGTTAATGCTTACTGTATATCTATCTATGTTGAAATTCGGTGTAAATATTATATGTTGTTGTTTTGAATCTGTAAATAAGAAATTTGTTAAAAACTAGTTGAGGAACATTTTGGCTAAGGAAAGACTTGGTAATTAAGTTGTTCATTGTGACGCACCTCTCGTTCCCGGAAGTCTACTCGACAAGTTTTTAACTTCAATCCTATTGAACAGATTTTGTACTATTAAATTATTGTGCAATATATCTGGTTGGAATGGAAATGTCTGATGAATTCATGTTACTATGGTGATATGGAATTATGAATTATAATTGTGATGATTGCATTTTATTATATTGCAATTGAATTTATGCGTCTGGACATGATATGAGTATTATGGGGAGATTTTGTAAGGGTATAATGTGAGTTGAGGAATATGAGTATGGTATGAGTCTAGTGGAGAGATTCAGTAATGTTATGGTATTTATGTATATGTTGATGTTGAGGGTCCCGTAGTTGGAGGTTATCCTGATACTCTAATAATCATCCAATCTCAAGTAGAGAAGGATGAATTATGTGGTGAGAGGAGCAGGAGGTCCTGGTCTATGTGCCGGTTTTGGACATAGTGAGGGGACTAACCTGGTGAATGGTATGAAGTATTTTGGAAGTGTATTTGTAAGAAGAAGTAGAAGTCATTACAAGTGCATAACCTCCCGTGACCACTCATCAACGTATCATCCGGATGAGTGTCTATTGGGTATTGTAGTGTTTATTGGGTATTGTGGGACGAGTGTCCAATAGGAATTGTGGTACGATGGTATGAGGGTGTCTGGCATAATTATTATATGATGTTTGTATCGAAGTAATTATGCATGTCTTATAAATGATTTGTTGCATGTTAGCTCACCCTACTTGTTTGTGTTTGTGTATGTGCGATGATCGTATAATTCGTTATACGGGAGCAGATGAAGGAATGTCGTCTGACCCAATGCCGATGAAGAAAGAAATGGAAGAATAAATTAGAAGAATTTGAGTTTTATTTATGAATTTGTAGTTGAAATCTGAGTTTAAAACATATGTATGGATATATATATATATATATATATATATATATATATATATATATATATATATATATATATATATATATATATCAACTACAAAATTTCAAGTGTGAGATTACGGGATGTTATCGTAAATGTAATGCTACAATATATAAATTATGCATTTTCTAGTGTGAGATTATGGGATGTTACACTAGGTAGAGTGTATTTGTTCTTGATGGTTAGCTTGTTCAATTGTCTGTAGTCGACACACAATCTAGAACTACCATCCTTCTTCTTTACCAGCAATACAGGCGCTCCCCACGGTGACACACTTGGTTAAATAAATTGCTTCTCCAACAATTCTTATATTTGCCTCTTTGGTTCAACCAACTCCGCCCGAGCCATTCGATATGGAGCTATTGATACTGATCCAGCTCCAGGTACTAAATCAATGTAGAATTCTATTTCTCGTTGAGAAGGCAATCCTGGTACTTCTTCTGGGAACACATCACTAAACTCATTAATTATAGGAATATCAAGATTTTGTTCATTTCTCTCAACTTCCAAATGAGTCAAGATAATGAAACACGAAGATCCTTCTTTGAATTCCTTTAACACTTGTTGTAATGACAACAACTCCGCTTCTTCAGGATCAGGAAAAATCTACTTCTTCTTACTACAGTCTATAAGGATATATTTGGCAAATAACCAATCCATTCCTAAGATTACATCTAAACCTTGTAGGGGTAAAGATATAAGATGTACTTTGAACCTACATCCTTCCCTAACTATTAGACATTGAGGACACATCCTCGATGTTTTTATCAATTTAGAGGTCAGTGTAGATACCATGAGATCATACTACAACTCTCTCACGGGTAGGTTCAACTTCTAAATAAGAGTTTCAAATAAAAAGGAGTGTGTCGCTCCAAAATCAAACAACACATTCAAGTTTTTACCAGTTATTATACAACATCCAATGATGAGATTACCTGATTTAGCAGCTTCTACTCCCATTAGAGCATAGACCCCTTTAGTAGCTTGTGCCTATCGTCCGTCCTTCTCTATTGAGGCGGTTGTTGAGGTTGAGATGCTTCTCTTCTGCTAGAGGGGCAGTCTCTAGCAAAATGTCTTCTTCTCCGCAAAGAAAACATTTGTTGCGTATAGTAACTTGTGGACAAACGTTTTTCAGATGAGGTCCTTCGCAGACGTAACATCGAATTATTTTCTACTAGGGCTGTTGTTGATGAGAATTCCTCTGAGGTTGCGGTCTTTCATAAGGCCGGATCCTTACATTTTGTGCAGCTCGTGACCCAGATGGTCCTCCTACCTTTTATAACTTCGGTTGAACTTCAATCTCACCTGTTAACCTTTCCACAACTTTGGAATGTTCCACTAAAGCAAAAAAGTCCTTAATAATATTGCTTCCCCAAATAGCTGATACTCTCAGTACGCCAACCTAGTTTCTGATGAACACCTTTTCGCATCAAAAATCTTTTCCATATTTCTTATCCATAGATCAGCCTCGTCTGGACTTGTCTTCCCATTAAAAATAGTTGAACGGTGTTGTAGAATGTTTTCTAAGGTTCATTCCTGAACCCTATGAGGTTAAGCTTCCACAAGCGTGCCATTCTCAACTAGCTGTCTTAAGGCTTCGACATGTTATCTTTGGTTGGCTTCAGAATTCATCCTGGCCGCTTCTAACTGTTGCAGTGTTGTTTCGTGTTGTTGAATTAAAGCAGTGCCCTGTTGTTGAAGAGCAGATGCGATAGACTCCAAAGCTCTTGTAAAGCTAGGCATATTAGAGGTTTCACGGTTGGGTTGTATGCGTGTCATTTCTCTGTTCACACAGATAATTATTGTTATTTTGATTTATAGTGAGTTCGTAGGATAAATCCACAACTCTTAGGCCGTCTTAAGGATGAACCGCTCTAATAACACTAATGTAACACCCCAAATTCTAACACACTAGACATTTCATAAATAATATAAATATCATACAATTTTACAATCATCCATTAAGGATAATGAAAGAGTTCACATTGAGATACATTATTCTTCCAAACCTCACATAAAACACTCATAATTTTTTTTCTAAATGTATTATCTATTGATATGCTGCCTTTTGCTTCACTGATACTGATTCAGATAGCGTTTATAAAAAAATTAACTATTTTGAATTAAAATAAATTGGAATTTATTCTTGAAGCTTAAATTGTAGTTGGAATAATCAAAGTAATTTATGTTTAGAGTTGAATTGAATTTTTAAGTGGAGAGTGATTTTGTATGGGTGATGTTTGAATAGAAAATCAGTTTTAAATGAAATGTGAAATTTGGGAAAAGAATTAGATTTGGTTTATTGAATGGTTAGATTGAGTTGCGGTGGATTGAACATGACATTCTAAAAGTATTTTTGTTTTGTTTGGAGAATAATTAAGTCTTTTTGTTTCTTTTTGTAGAATGTGATATAAGGGACCAATGCGTCTTTTTTGTTTATATATATATATATATATATATATACATATATATATATATATATATATATATATGGGGTTTGCTAACATGCGTACGCCTGTTTTTTAGTTGGTATATTTTAGCAATGTGTACCGGATTTTAGTAGACAAAAATACCCTTATATATTATGGATTCCAAGTTTTAAAGTTAAGGGTATTTTAATAATTTTCATTCTCAAAACTTAAAAAAAAAAAAAAAACTCCCAAACCTTTACTCACCTCTCTCATTCCTCTCAATCCTTTCTCTTTCATTTCTCTCAATCCAACCTTTTCTCTGTCATCCCTACGGTAGCCCTAATTGAAAAAAATCAGAAATACATGCCTTTAAAATTGTAAGAGTTGAGTCATTGACATATTCACCTTCAAGGCAAAGGTTCATTCAAGATCTCTTCAATTTCACCATCTTCACTAGCCTCTATAATTTCATCATCTGTATTTGTTCAATCGTCATCTCTAAAAAAAACTCTCTAGGCCAATTACCAATCCTTTCGGATGTCATTAATTATGCTTGTGAAAATTAGATAAAATTATATACGACAAAAATTATAAAATGAAAACTCATTATAAAGTCATTTTTTGTAAGAAATTGTTTAACAACTGAGTGTTTCTGATTTTTTTCCAGGCCAATTACCAATTCCTTTGATGTCATTATGCTTGTGAAAATTAAATAAAATTAGACAAGACAAAAATTATAAAATAAAAACTCATTATAAAATCATTTTTTGTAAGAAATTGTTTAACCGCGAGTATTTCTGATTTTTTCGAGGTCAATTACCAATTCCTTTACGCTTGTGAAAATTGGATAAAATTAGATAAGACAAAAATTATAAGATGAAAACTCATTATAAAATCATTATTTTGTAAGATTGTCTAACAACAAATGTTTCTGATTTTTTCAATTGGGGTTACAGGGTTTCTTTCTTTTTTTTTTTCTTAAGTTTTGAGAATGAAAATTATTAAAATACCCTTAATCTTAAAACTTAGAATCCATGATATATAAGGACATTTTTGTCTACTAAAACCCGGTACACATTGCTAAAATGTACCAACTGAAAAACAGGCGTACGCGCGTTAGCAAACCCCTATATATATATATATATATATATATATATATATATATATATATATATATATATATATATATATATATATATATATATATATATATATTGTTTTTCAACATCACACTAAGAAAAATCTAAAACTTAAGTCATAATCTTGGATATAATTAGACGTGATATAAATAAATTTGATAGAGTTAATATAATTTTGGATATCATTTTTACACTAAAAAAGAGCTTAAAATAGAATGGTTGGATTTCTGACCAAAACTTATGGTTTCTTCAATTGAGATTTACAATGAACTATGCAAGTGAATGTTGTGATTGATTTTTGTATGACTATTTTCTATATGTGTGTGATTTATAAAATTGATGAGAATCTTGTACGGGTGATGTTTGAATAGAAAATCAGTTTTAATTGAAATTTGAAATTTGGAAGAAGAATTAGATTTGGTTTATTGAATGGTTAACTTGAATAGAGGTTAACTTGTTTTGTTTGGTATAACGGACCATCTCACTATACACGATTAAGTCTTCTTGTTTGTTTTTGTGGAATGTGATATAAGCGACAATGCACTCAAAAAATTTCTAAAGTTTTTTCTATTTACTTGCATCATGCTATTTAAATAAAATAACGTTCACATAAAATAGTATAAACGTCATAAAAAATCATATGAAAATGAATGTCATTAACAATTGAAATAAATTAATAATGTTTTTTTAATGACTTGTGCAATTCACTTTTATTAAGATTTTTATGTTATATATAAATTGTTTTTCAATATCACACTAAAAAATCGTATCAAAAACATAGTTCAAACTTACACTAAAAAAAAATCTAAAACTTAAGTCATAATCCTTAATTATTAAAAAATGTATTTGTTTATATTTTAGATACAGTAAACTACTTATTTAAATTTTGAAGTCAAGATGCAAATTCTTAGATAATTCTATTAGGTTTTAGACATGATCTAAATAAATTTGATAGAGTTAATATAGTTTTGGATATCATTTTTACACTAAAGAACCTTAAAATATAGAATGGTTGTATTTGTGAGTAAAATTTATGGTCTCTTCGAGATATACAATGAACTATGCCTGTGGATGTTGTGATTTATTTTTGTATATAATTTCTTAATGTATATATCAAAATTGAATTATTGAGACTTAGTAACTTATTTTATTCCACCTTATCTGTGGATTAAGTTAAATTGTGAAGTTTAAAATTAACTCAATCTTATCAAATAGGTTTGTA
The DNA here is from genome assembly GCF_029865625.1 of Vigna umbellata. Classification (NCBI taxonomy): domain Eukaryota; kingdom Viridiplantae; phylum Streptophyta; class Magnoliopsida; order Fabales; family Fabaceae; genus Vigna; species Vigna umbellata. The sequence goes on from NC_142171.1 coordinate 38,267,020, forward strand.
AAGTGAGTTTTATACCATGAAATATTAAAAAGTGGATTTTAAATCTAATTCAATCTCAAAACACTAACTTGTAATATTAAAAATTTGAGATATCCAACAAACAACACAATCATTTGGTCTGCAATACAAGTATTCCTCTGCTTTTTATAATTCCAAATCTTTTTCTCAAACCATTTTTCTTGATGTTTGCATATAAATATTTTCCGGCTTTCTTATCATCTTATACATTCAAAATTTTCTAGTGACCATTGGACTCTAACCTTAACATTTCATTCTATGCTCCCAAAACTCAATATTTTTTTTGTGTCTTATTTTAACTTTTCTAAAGAAATATATATACCTTTATAATCCTAAATAAAATAATAGTTGAATTTCATAATTACTTGTGAAATGATGTGTAAGATAAGTAAAAATAATTTTCACAATTTTAAGGGTATAATCATAAATAAATGTATGGATAAAAAACACTGTTATAAGGTGTATCACTTTATTAATGGTTATAATTATTTAAGAAAATATACTTATATAATATCAAATAAAATAAGAGTTTCATTTTCATAATTACATATGACAAATGTACACAATAATAGAATAATTGATTTTTTATTTTAAAAGTTAAAATAGTTATCACAATTTAAATTTAAGTTTTATTTATTTAATTATTCATTTCTAAATTTAATCATATCTCTGAATTATTTCTCTATATATTCTTAGTAAATCCTTCGTAAGATATTAGAGATAATTCTCATAATTTTCTCTGAAAGAATTTTTTTGCTGATAGTGAAGTAAAGATTAATTCTAATCTATTAGAATTTTAATGAAAATAAGATTTGGTCTTATTCCATATCTGGAATTGAAGGTATGAAATTTTGAAGTTACATGTGAGATCTCAATTGATTAGATTAATCCTGGCTAGTTTAAATCCGTAGTAATGTGGTTGATTTGTAAACCAAACACTCTTGAAGTAAGCTTTTTTTGAAGTTTTATTGTACTTTGTATATACTTGGAATGTCAATAAATGGTGGAATAATGTTCTATCAAGCTTATATTAAATTTGAAATTTATTTCAATCGAAAAAATGTATATATGTGGATGAGTTTAGATTTACATTTTAGGTTCGTGAGAGAACTTCCAAAATTTTATAACAATATTCAGTATGAACTAGTAATTGTAAGGGAAATGGAATACAATTATATTTTAAAGTTTAACGAGTATAAATTTTTTTTATTTTGAATTAAAATAAATTGGAATTTGTTCTTGAAAGCTTAAATTGTAGTTGGAATAACTAAAGTAATTTATGTTTAGAGTTGAATTGAAATTTTAAGTGGAGACTAATTTTCTGAATGTATGTGTCCTTTTTTATGACATTTTTGTATGGGTGATGTTTGAATGGAAAATCAGTTTTAATTGAAATTTGAAATATGAGAGAATAATTAGATTTGGTTAATTAAATTGTATAGTAAATATTGAATGGTTAAATTGAGTTGAGTTGGAGTGAAGATGACATTTTAAAAGTCTTTTTGTTTTGTTTGGAAAGTGGTATATATAAGAGACCATCCCATTATACACTATTAAGTCTTTTTGTTTCTTTTTGTGGAATGTGATATAAGAGACAATGCACTTCATCAAATTTTCCACGTATGGAATGAGATTCTTCAAGTCTTTCGAAAGTTTTTTCTATTTACTTACATCATACTTTCTAAATAAAATACGTTCACATAAAATAGTATAATAGTAACACGAAAGTGAATAGTATAAACGAAATAAAAATCATATGGAAGTTGTAATACTCTTTAAAATTATAATAATTAGAAAATATATATTTAAGGTAATTTATTATTATTATTTATATATAAAGATTTGTGGTTTTTTAATTATTTAAGAGATTTATTTTATTTAGAGGATATATAAAGTGATTATTATAATATAAATTTGTTAAAAGATATATAAAGTAGTTATTATAATATAAATAACTTATATGTTATGATTATATCTAAAGCAGATTTATTAAAAAGAAATAAGATTTCTTAAGTATTGGGAAAACTGTGGATGATATTAGCGAGAAGTGACACTTGTATACTTGGTCGAGAGAACTCTAGTGATGAGAAGTTGATCTTATCTAAGGCTTGAGGGAAACATGAAAGGTGGTTGCTCTAGTGGTAGGTTGTTGTTGGTAAGCTACGTATGAGAGTTACAAATAGACTCCTGACGCCGAGGTCATTGGTAGTTGTATTATTTATAGTGATAACATGTTTTGTGTTGAAATAATTGTTGTAATTGTTTGATGTTAGGAAATACGTGGCCATGTGAGGTTTGGGTGGATTGTTATATTATTATTGATGTGTATTTTGGTTATGATGTTTTTATGTTTCACTAGTACAGTCAAGAGATATGACATCGGTTATTTTCGTTGATAGGCACCGGTTTTTGAACCGATGCATATTCAAGCGAGGTAAAAAGTGTAAACTTTATGCCTCGGTTCAGAGTCGAAGCATAAAATGGTAAGATTATATCTCTGTTCCTAATGAACCGGAGTCGTTTGTCCCCTCTACTGCCTCGCCTGAACCGAGGCAGTAAGGTCCTTTTTTTTTTTTCTTCTTCTTCTTTATCAATTTCAATCAGCACGTACAAGGCCACAACTCTCCCATCTCAGCACTCAATGCCAAACTCAATTTCAGTTTCAAGAAGATGAACTTCAAAAGGGTCACCCACTATTCTCTGCTGAACTTCAAAAGAGCGTTACATGCACACAGAAACCACACAGAAACCACGTTTCACGTTTCAGCATCATCCAAATTCCTCAAACCCAAAAATCCCACCATTAATGAAGTACATTCTTCATTCAAAGAACAAACAAACCCAAACTCTGAAACAAGAAAAAAGCCGCCACAAGACCCCGTCACCGCGGGGACGCTGTTCGTCCCGTCCCCGCGCCGTTCGCCTTGTCCCCGCGTAGTTCGTCCCGTCCTCGCGTCGTTCGTCCCGTCTCCTCCGCCACCTCAATCAACGCTGCCTCCGCCGCCTCAATCGACGTTGCCTCCGCCGCTTCTCCTCCTCCTCTGTCGCGTCGTTCGTCCCCGTGCCGTTCGTCCCCGTGCCGTTCGTCCCCGCATTGTTCACTTCCTCCTCCGCCACCTCAATGAACGCTGCCTCCGCCGCTTCTCCTCCTCCTCTGTCGCGTCGTTCGTCCCCGCGTTGTTCGCTTCCTCCTCCGCCACCTCAATCGATGTTTCCTCTGCCGCTTCTCCTCCTCCTCTATTGCGTCTTTCGTCCCCCCTCCGTTCATCATGCATCGTTCTTCCTCCGTCATCGCCGACTATGCGGTCTGCCTCTCCAAGTTCCGCCACCAGATTTGGGGTTGGCAGTGGTGTGGTTTAGTTGTGGGAGGAACTGGGTGAAGAAGTTAGCAGTAGGGTTTGAGGAAAAGGAGAAATGAACAACAGTAGCAGCAGAAATGAGCAGTAGGTGAAGTGCAGGTCAGGTAAAAAAGGTAGGTTTTGAGAGAATCTTAGGCCTCGATCCTGCAATAACCCGCATAAACCTATTTCAACACCGGTTCTGTTTAGAACCGCAGAAACGAAGCACTACATTATGTGTCAGGTCAAAACACAGTTTTGCCGATAGTATTAGGCATCGGTTATGCTTTGAACCGAGGTAATATGCACAACATGCTTCGGTTCTTCACAAACCGGGGCATATAAGTTCGTCTAAATTACAAGATTGCCACCGCTTTCGTATATGTTTTGGTTTTTCTTTGACCGAAGCCTATTAGACGAGTTAAAAAACCTATTTTTTACTAGTGTTTGTATGTTAGATAACTCTTCTAATTTGATGGTTGTGGTTTTAATTTGCAATTGATTGTATTTTATAAAGAAATAAATAATAGTACAGGTGTCGAGAAAGATGCATGGTCATAGAAAGAGGGGTCAATACCGATAGATATTTGAGAGAGTCTTTTAGTCTTAGAATTTTCCTTTTCAATAATATTTGTTGATAAACAATTTTTTTCTTTTTGTGTTAAGATTTATGTGTGGAAGCTCATATGTCGCTTTGGATTGCCCCGAATGGTCATCACCGATGATGGAAGGCAATTCATCGACTAGAAGCTCATTGAGTTTTATACAGGCCATTAAGCATGTCACAAGCTCCATATACCACCTGCAGACGAACAGTCAGATAGAGGCCGTCAATAAGACCATTGTCGTCGAGCTTAAAAGACGCTTGGGAGAAGCCAAAAGAGCCTGGGTGGATGAACTTCCAGAAGTGTTGTGGGCTTATCGATGCACATCGCACAACACCACAAGGAAAACCCCTTTCAACCTAGCGTACGACACTGACATCATGCTACCTGTAGAAGTGGGAGAACCTTCATTACGCAAGAAAATTGGAGATCTTAATCTCAATGAAGGGCAGTTGCGAGTGGAGCTCGATACCTTCCAAGAGCGAAGGGAGGTAGCAGTCGTATGATAAGAGGCATGTAGGAGGATGATAGCCCAAAGATATGACACCAAGGTTCGGCCAAGGCACTTCAACGAAGAGGACCTAGTATAGAAGAAGACCGGAGATGCCAGGAAACGATCAACGTGTGGGAAGCTGTCAGCTAATTGGGAAGGACCACTCAAGGTAGTTGAAGACTTAAATAATGGGGCTTATTGCCTATGTTACCCAGACGGGAAGGCAATACCCAATACTTGGAATGCTTTTCATTTGAAGTTCTATTTCACCAAGTAGTGAACAACGAGTTCAAAATGAACCATTATCGCTTAGTCCTAATGAAAGAAAAATGAGGTTGGTGAACCGCGAGTTCCTTAAGGAACCACTGTCAACCTTACCGAGTGGTGAACGACAAGTTCATTATGAACCATTGTCACTTGGTCTTGATCAAAAAAGGACAAGGTTGGTGAACGGCGAGTTCCTTCGGGAACCACTGCCAAACTTACCATCCAGTCATAGTCAATGAAAGAAGTCGACAAACAAAAAATTCTTATCACAAGTTAACAAAAGTAAAAGATTACCATTCGGTCTTACCAACCACATAATCATGATCAAAATATGCAATTATAACCGCTAATAAGCGAAGAGTCTTATAAAAGACTCAGATAACATATGCAATGGAAAACTGTTTACATGCAATAAAAAACGTGATGACTTAAAAAAAATAAAAATTAACTTACTCGTTTGTAAAAACTGTTGGAATAGATTAGAAAACTTCGCCTTAGTGATTACTTCAAATAGATAACCCGACGATTAGAAAACTAAGAGCAATTGTTGAGAGCTCTCAAAAAAAAGTTTTATAGACTCATACCACCTCTCTTTAATACGTACCACCTTCTAATATTAAAGAATTGAGTCTCTGAGTAATTATCAGCTTTAAAAGACTCTATTTTTCAAAGTCTTATATAGAAAACCTATAAATACATCTCACCATAGAAAATATATTGATTATTATTTTACTCTCATATATTCACTTATCTTCTTTTACTGACTTAAGTGATGCATCTTTTTATTCGTGAACACTTTTTATTCGTGAACACTTTTGTGAAATGAGCGCTTTTAATAGACGCTACACAAATTAAATATTACCAACTTGGTTATATGTAATTTATAAATTATAAAACTAAAATTTTAAAATTATGCATTTTGGAAATTAAACAAAGAGAAACACAGTTTTTTTATGGATAAAGAAATTCTCATGAGAGAATTCGAATAGAATTGAGTAAATCAACTATAAAATATAAAATTCTCCATCTATGAATTATGATTGACGTACTAGTGGGTTCAAACCTATATTTTACTACAAAATTTAGGATAAATTAAATGTCTCACTTTTAAGAATATACAAAAAAAAATTGCATTGTTTGTAAAATGAAAAATATTAAATATATTAATATCTAGATATGTGTTTTTTATAAAATTCGTGCTTAAATGGTTCAAATATAAAAAACGATGAAAGAACAGGAAAACAATAAATATGATATAAAAAAATCCGTTTGTGTTTAATAACAGTTAAGCAAAAATAAGTATAGAAACATTTGAAGTTGTAAAAAAGGAAAGAGAAACAATAACTGTTTAGCTCTGGAAAAGTTTTATGGTCTTGCTAAACAATTTTGTAGTTTTTCATTTTTTATAGTTTAATTTGATTTAGAAATGGTTGCAATTATTGAACTCTTGTGTGAAAAATGAATTGGAAAAAAGAGTTCTAGCAGCAGTCGTTTTCGGTTTGGTGATTTATGAACATTGGATGCATAGAATGTTATATATATATATATGAATACCAATCTAGTTTGAGCACTGACACTCACTGCATTATATATAAGTTTTTGTGTGATGATAACAGCCACAACCATGTCAATGAAGAATCCAGTTGGTTTTTTAAGATTGATGATGTTTATGCTGTGTATGGTGTTGCAGGTTGTTAATGGAGAACAGCAAATCAGATGCCTTCAAAAAGAGAGGGAAGCACTCCTCCAATTCAAGGCTGCAATTGTGGATGACTACGGCATGCTATCATCTTGGACCCCTCCTCACTGCTGCCAATGGGAGAGGATTCGCTGCAGCAATCTCACTGCTCATATTCTCAGCCTCGACCTTCACGGAGACTTTCCTGCACTATATTACGGTGGCTATTATGAATTCAATGGACGTTATATGAGCGGAGAGATCCACAAGTCGTTGATGAAGTTGCCACAATTACAGTATTTGAACCTCAGTTTTAATTATTTTCCAGACACTCACATCCCAGAGTTTCTTGCTTCTCTCAAAAACTTGAAATACCTTGATCTCTCTTCATGTCGTTTTCGCGGAAGAATTCCAAATCAATTAGGCTCTCTTTCTCATTTGGAATACTTAAATCTTGCTTATAATTCTCTGAACGGATCAATCCCTTATCAGCTTGGAAATCTCTCCCAATTGCAGCATCTTGATCTCAGAAGCAATTATTTGGAAGGAAATATACCTCCTCAACTTGGAAATCTCTCCCAATTGCATGAGCTCTATCTTGGAGGAGGCTACCGTAATCTCAAAATTAGTGACGGAGGTCAGTGGCTCTCAAATCTCCTTTCTTTAACCCATCTTTACTTGTACTCTGTATCAAATCTTAATACTTCTCATACTTGGTTGAAACCGATTGCGGAGCTACCTGAACTAAGAGAACTAAGTTTAGTTAATTGTAGCCTTTCCGATCATTTCATTATGTCATCCAAACATTCTAAGTTCAATTTCTCTACTTCCCTCTCTGTCCTTCATCTTTCTCATAACACCTTCACACCACCCATGGTATTTCAGTGGGTCTCAAACATCACTTCCAACCTTGTTGACCTTTACCTTAGTGAGAACCTCTTGGAGGGTTCCACGTCAAGTGATTTTGGCATCGTCATGAATTCGCTTAGGCATCTTGACCTCTCCTCTAATCATTTCAAGGCCAGGGATTTGAAACCCTTCATTAATATATGCACCTTACATTCTTTATACCTATATTCAAACAATTTGACTGAAGACCTTCCCTCCATTCTCGGTAATTTGTCCAGTGGATGCGTTAGACACTCATTGCAAGAATTGGATCTGTCATGGAATCACATCACTGGCACTTTGTCTGACATTTCAGTATTCTCCTCTTTGAAATCATTGTTTCTTGGTGGAAATGAGTTAAGTGGAACGATACCTGAAGGTGTCAAGTTACCGTCCACTTTGGAGGATTTGTCAGCTTCGTCAAATTCCTTAGAAGGTGGAATTCCAAAATCATTTGGCAATGCATGTTCTTTGTTTTTATTGGACATCGCTGGTAATGGCTTGAGTGATGATCTTCCGATGATAATTTCTCACTTGTCTGGATGTGCTAGATATTCATTGCAAATATTATATCTAGACAGGAATCAAATCAATGGCTCACTACCTGACTTCTCAACATTCACATCTTTAAAAATATTAGATCTTTGTAAAAATAAGCTAAATGGAGAGATTCCTAAGGACATTCAATTTCCACCTAAATTGGAGGAGTTCTACATCTATTCAAATTCTTTAAAGGGTGTGTTGACTGACTATCACTTTGCTAATATGTCTAAGTTAGAGCACTTGGGTTTATCTGACAACTCATTGGGCTTAGCATTTACTCAAAACTGGGTTTCACCTTTTCAATTGCTATCTATATACTTGAGATCTTGTCAGTTAGGTCCAACATTTCCCATGTGGTTGCAGACACAAAATAAATTTTACCATATTGACATTTCAAATGCTACAATATCAGATATTATTCCTGAATGGTTTTGGGCCAAATTAGTTCTACAGAAAGTGCTGACAGTGGATATTTCATCCAACAATCTACAAGGTACAATTCCAAATGTTTCATCAACGTATGTTTCTACTTTCATGAACCTTGGATCAAATCAATTTGAAGGTTCTATTCCTTTATTTCTAAGGAATTATGCAATTCTTAATTTATCGAAAAATAAATTTTCAAACACTCTTTCATTTTTGTGTGGAGATGATGCAATTTCAATTCAAATTCATTTAGACATTTCATATAATCAGTTATCCGGAGATATCCCAGATTGTTGGAAACAAATGAACTCACTAGTTTATTTAGATTTAAGCCACAATAACTTTTCTGGAAAAATTCCAACTTCAATGGGATGGCTTCTTGATCTTCAAGCATTATTGTTGAGAAACAATAATTTAATGGAAAGAATCCCTTTCTCTATAAGCAATTGCACAAAACTAGAAATGCTTGATTTTTCAGAAAACAAATTATCAGGATCTATCCCTGATTGGATTGGGACAATAGAAGAGTTGCAAATATTAAGTTTGGGAAAAAATCAATTCTTTGGGAGTTTACCAACCACGGTTTGTTGTTTAAGAAACATCCAACTCTTGGATCTCTCACTAAACAATTTATCTGGAAAAATTCCTAAATGCATAAACAACCTTACTTCAATGACCGAAACCACATATTTTGCAACTCATTCGTATGAGTTGAAATATGGTCATTATATATTTGTTAAGGCATATGATTTGAATGCATGGTTGACATGGAAAGGCTCAAAACGAATGTTTATGAATAATGGTTTGAAAGGTTTAAAAAACATTGATCTCTCAAGCAATCATTTCTCAGAAGATATTCATGTAGAAATAGAGAAATTATGTGAATTAGTTTCATTGAACTTATCAAGAAATAATTTGATTGGGAAAATTCCTTTAAACATTGGAAATTTAACATCACTTGAGACTCTTGATTTGTCAAGAAACCAGTTTATTGGTTCAATTCCTTCAAGTCTTGCTCAAATTTATGGTCTTAGCGTGTTGGATTTGTCTCATAATCATCTATCGGGAAAAATTCCAACAAGCACACAATTACAGAGTTTTAGTACATCCAGCTATGAAGATAATCTTGATCTTTGTGGACCACCACTTGAGAAGTGTAGTGAGGGTGGATTCGCACAAGAACCAAATATTGAAGTTGATGAAGATGAATATTCATTGTTGAATAATGATTTTTTTATAAGTATGGCATTTGGATTTGTGGTAAGTTTCTGGATAGTATTTGGTTCAATCTTATTCAGGCCTTCTTGGCGACATGCCTATTTCAACTTCTTAAACAACTTAGAAGACATTGTTCATGTCAAAATAGCACTCTTTGCTAGAGTACTTAACAAAGATTAAAAGGTAATAATATTATAAATTTTATATAATTTTGCTATCTCTGTATATTATATGCACATTAGCATATATCCCTTTTTTTTCTTCTATAACATTTCATTGATTAAAATAAAATTAACAAATAATTATTATGTTAAATATTGAACCAATTTTTACAATTCAATGAGTTGCTTTTGAAATTCATGATCTCAATTTATTATGCAAGAGTAATTAAATATATATATATATATATATATATATATATATATATATATATATATATATTTCTTTTCTTTAGCAATGCTATTTTATTTCACTGTCTGTTCTATATGGGTTAGAACATCCAAGTCTCCTTATATTTATATTTTTTTTTTCGACAAAGAAAAAAAACGTAGCATATTAACTAAATCATGAATTTTGAATGCTGAGTGCATTTAGTGTTTATTTACTTTGATTCTTTATTTTTTGGTAACCTTTTTCAAATTTGGATGAAAAGTTGGCATGACTACAAAACTTCTGAGATTTTATCTATAATTCTTTTTAACTAACCTGATTATTATTCATATTATTACTTCAAATTTTAAACATATGGCAACTATATTTTTGTAGTGAAAAAGAATAAAAAGTTAGTTTATTTTAATGTACACATTTCTAAGAACTAACATTCTTTGCATTTTATTTTTCAATTTTCAGGCACTTGAAACCCATCCTCTTGTACGACTCCACCTTTCAGCTTGTTATGTTTGCACAAGGCAATGGTTTCATTAAATTATTGATAAGTTGTCGTTGAAGCTATCAAATTAATACTACTTTTCAAGGCAACTTCAGTATTACCAAGTAGTATTCAACAAAGTAGATAGGATTAAAGTAATCCTGAGTATTCTCCCAACGAACACGGAATTGCTTTTGAATATTTGACTCTTATGCTATGCAATGCTTATAAATAAAAATGATGTTTGGAGAATGTTTAAAGAACAAATAATAAACTTAAAAACAGTTATGATTGAATAGGATAATTCCACTGTTTTTCCAAGATAGATTCATCGGTTATTCACGGATAATTGTTCAATTGATTATTGTTTAAGTTTCAAATTAATTAAAGTACATTCTCAATTAATTTGAGGGCGATCATGCATTTAACCAAAGTAAATTCTCAATCAAATGCAAAACATTTCTAGATTATTCACAATAAATTCAATCAAAGTACATTCTCAATCAAATTCTATTGTGTTTAATCATGTCTATTCTTAAATCTCCTAACCAAGTTAAAAGTTAATCATTCAAAGTAAATTCTCAATTGATTATAGTTGAAATTATTACTACCAACCAAAGTACATTCTCAATTGATAGTAAAAACCATTTAATCATATGAAAGTTCCTAAATTAAATCAAAGTAGATTCTCAATTTAAACCCTAGAAACCCTAAAACTCATATAATCAATATGCATGTAGATTCAAACATATTATGATGCAAAAATATTTACTTTTAACAAGATAGAGAGATGAAAGACATAGACAGAACAACTTAAATCAATAATCAAAGTAAACAATTGCATTAACTGAACATAACCTCAGAATCCGTCTTGGCATTACAGCAGAATAGCCCTAGATGCTTAGCTCTCCATGAATGGAGTTGAATACAAGATGAAAGAAAAGTGAGAGGAGTATGAGAGAATGAATGAAGTGAAGTCCCCTGGGTCTCTTTAAATAGGCTTGATTGGGCTTGGACTCTGAATATTCAGTTGATAGAATCTTTTATCTTATATCTTCCAAATAACTAAAAGATTTAAATAATTATAACATTATTTGGAAGATATTTTCTGTTGATATTCCCAATTTAAATTAATTCAACAACTGAATTTTATTTTTTTATCTTTTCTGACTTTCTAAAATTACACAAATGTCCTGAAAGTTTCTCTATCTGCACTTTAGCCCCTTCTGAGTTTCTGAAATTGCAAGAAAGCCCCTCAGTTGACCAGACTTTGACCAGAGGAGGACGCACCAATGGGAGCTCGCCACGTGGCTGCCCTCTTCCTTCCCCAATTAGGGTTTCAGATTTGGAGAAAGGGCTTGCCCCTGCGTTCCCACTTCCGCCGCTGTGGTTTTTCTGTGTTTGCTGTTTGCAGGTGCGCGTCAATGGAGGAGATTGGGATTTGCTATGTGGTCCGGTTGCGAATGAAAATCCGAGATGAAGGTCTTGCAGCGATGATGCTCGTTGATGGCGTCCAGGGCGGAATCGCGATTGCGATTGCTGGGGCGATGAAGAACTCGCGATGGTGTTGATGGTGATGAACGTGAATCATAGTTTGGTGGTGCGACGGTAACTCGGTGAGCGATGATTTGGTGGTGGCGTCGCCGTTAATGGCGTGATGAAGGTGGATGTTGTGGCGTGGTGGTGACGGCGAGAAGCGTGGTCTGATGATGGTGATGTGCGTTAAAGGTTGCGATCTGCGGCGCGACTTTGAGATGGAGGTTTCAAAAGCGAATACTGTTAATGCTTACTGTGTATCTATCTGTATTGAATTTCGGTGTTAATATTATATGTTGTTGTTTTGAATCTGTAAATAAGAAATTTGTTAAAAACTAGTTGAGGAACACTTTGGCTAAGGAAAGACTTGGTACTTAAGTTGTCCATTGTGACACACCTCTCTTTCCTAGAAGTCTACTCGATATGTTTTTAACTTAAATCTTGTTGTACAGATTGAGTACTGTTAAATTATTATGCAATATATCTCGTTGGAATGAAAATGTCTGATGGATTCATGTTATTATGGTAGATATGAAATTATGAATTATAATTGTGATGGTAGGACAAAGGAATCTTAAAAACCGGAGTTGGTACATCCCTAATCATAGAGCAGCCCTGGTCCAATCTAGTAAGTTGTGACTAGTTATATGTACTAGCATTTATGGTGAGTTTAATTCATCAAACATTTGATTCTTCTCCGGTGACCATTTATGGTGATACTTTAGTATTGTTAATTTATTGTTATATATTTATTTTGTATGATTTTTGCGATGATTGGATTTTATTAGATTTGAATTTATGCATCTGAACATGATATGAGTATTATGGGGAGATTTTGTAAGGGTATAATGTGAGTTGAGGAATATGAGTATGGTATGAGTCTCGCGGAGAGATTCAGTAATGATATGGTATTTGTGTATATATTGATGTTGAGGGTCCTGAATTTAGAGGTTATCTTGATACTCTAATAATCATCCAGAAAGGATGAATTATGTGGTGAGAGGGGCAGGAGGTCCTGGTCTATGTGTCGGTTTTCGACATAGTGGTGAGGACTAAGAAGGCATCACAAGTGCGTAACCTCCCGTTGACCGCTCATGAACATATCATCGGGATAAGTGTCCATTGGGTATTGTGGAATGGGTGTGCATTGAGTATTGTGGAATGAGTGTCCATTGAGTATTGTGGAATGAGTGTCTATTAAGTATTGTGGGATGAGTGTCAATTAGTAATTGTGGTATTGTGGGTGAGTATCTATGATGCGCTTGTTGTATGATGGTATGAGTATATATGATGCGATTGTTGTATGATGGTATGAGTGTGTCTCACATAATTATTATATGAGGTTTGTTGAGTGCATCAAAGTAAATATGCATGTTTTATAAATGATATGTTGCATGTTAGCTCACCCTACTTGTTTGTGTTTGTGTTTGGGTATTGCAATGATCGTATAATTCCTTATAGGGAGCAGATGAAGGAATATCGTCTGACTCAGTGCCAAGGAAGGGAAAGATAAAAGAATAAAGTAGAAGAACTCAAGTTATAATTAGGATTTTTCAAATATGAGTTTAAAACATGTATAGACATATATCAACTATAAATTTGTAAAGGGTGAGATTACGGGATGTTACCGTAAATGTAATGTTACAATATATAAATTATGAATTTTTTTAAGTGTGCGATTTTGGGATATTACATTAATGGTATCAGAGCAGTTCGTCCTTAAGATGACCTGTGTGTTGTGGATCTGTCGTGTCTTCTCTATGAAGAATTGAGTCTAAATGGTATAATTTATCATTTCCTCCAAGTCTAGATAGTAGAGTATTGTATCTAACTAAAGGTTTTGAGAACAAAAAACGTCTTAATAGGAGTGATGAGGGTGCACACTCATGACTTTTACCAGAGATGATTTTCCTTTCTTAATTCTGAAGATTTGAGGAAAGATAGAGTTGTGGTTCCAGAGTGGTTGTATTTAGAAGTCTTTGTCTTCTTCTTGCCTTTGTGGTAGTATATTGTGCTCTATAGTTGTAGAGGGATGCAGATTCAAGGACAACTTGACCTGTATACCTTCGTTAGAATTGGTTAAAGCCTTTGAGGTAAATTCTTTCCTCGAAGATAAGCAAATAGAAGACCAGAGTTTAGGTTTCAAAGGATGGGTGAAGATGTTGGTGTTTAGAAATAATGTTTTGTGTGAAAACGTTTTCAATAACAAAATCACGAGATCAAATATCTTACGTTTCACAAGAAGAGTTGAGTTCAAAAGCTAGAATAAGAGGAACTTTGGGTAAGCATTGGTGTAGCAAGGTTTAAGGAATCAGCTTGGTTCTGTATATCAGTGGTATCAGAACTGGCTTTATCCTACGAACTCATTATGAATCATACTGACAATAATTCTCTGTGTGAACAGAGAAACTATCAGAGTGGTTCGTCCTTATGACGACCTAAGAGTTGTGGATTTATCCTACGAACTCATTATGAATCATAATAACAATAATTCTCTTTGTGAACAGAGAAATAACACGCACCCAACCCAACTGTGAAACCTCTAATATGCCTAGATTGGTAAGGGCTTTGGGGAGTGAACTCATATAGTTTATAGTACATGTATCAAATGAGTAAGTTGAAATTAATTACTTGGCATTACAATGCGTATATGTTTGACTGTTTATTTAAATGAATTATAAACTAATTAGGTAAATGAAGTCAATCTTTTGTTATTGATATCCACATGAAATTATCTTTGGTTATTAGTCTGTGTGGAATTTACATACATTATGTCTAGTATAGGGCTGATCATGATTTAATAATTCACATGATGAACAAATACTACTTGTCATTGTTTTATGGTATCGGTGTAGTGATTCATGGTTGTTTTGAGTGCACTTCAATTCTATAAACATGTTTGATGCAGTCTCAATTATTACTTGTCATTGATTTGTTGAATTTATAAATTTTATGGTATGGATACATGATAAGATTAGGAGTTATAAATGTAAGGTACTGTTGGATAGTGTACTAAATTATATTAGAATAGATCTTAATATTATAAGTGTAAATACCAATTAAGTGAATTAATTAATAACTAGCATTGCACGTTAAACCGGTTAGACACACAACACACACACACACACACACACACACATATATATATATATATATATATATATATATATATATATATATATATAGGTAAGAAGGATATGATTAAACTAAATGAATCAAGGAAAAACATAAGATTTGATTAATTTCATCATCTGAGAAAAAATTTACAATAAGAGATTTTCCTTCCTAAGACTTTGAAAATTTCACTTCTGGCTTGAGTCTTGTAAATACCCAAAATCAATACAACTCTTCAAGTGTCCAATTTTACCTTAGTATAGACCGAGGAAGGAAGATTGAATAGAATTATTGAGGAAGAAACACCAATATGACTAGAGATATTGAAAAACCAAATGTCTTAACCATTACAGCGAAGATGGTCTTACCCTTGAGATAAATAAAATCTATCTTACACTACTTAAACAAAATAAATAAACAAATTAATGCTGCTAGATAAAAACAAACCGATAGATCTAACAGTAAGGACGCAAAGTTACCTTACCGTGAATCAAGGAATCAAATTTACAAAAAAAAAATAATGGTTAGCTAGTTTACGTTAGATTTAAGTCTATAAATATATAATAATACTAATAATATTAATAATAATAAAGATGTTCAAGATTCGATCACTAGTGATCGTTAAAGATTATAGTTCAAAAAAAAAATACATAAAGACAATTGTAGTCTCCTCGAGGAGACTATTCATCGGCGAAAGGCAATCGTAAGGAAAGATGAACAAAAGGAGCCTTCACCTGGAACTGTAGGGGAGGAGAAATCTCTCTTTATTCAGGAACGGGAGAGATTGAAAAAAGATCCAACGTCACCCGATTTGGAACCGACGACGCTATCCATGAAAGATCTCCAAATAAACAAAATTAGAAATGTTAAGGTAAAAAATAATAATAATAATAATAATAATAATAATAATAATAATAATAATAATAAAATATATACAACATATCTTACCATTCATAAAAGGTGGCAAGAAGGGCAGTGGAGAGTAAGGTGTGGTGGCGGTGCTTTGCTTGAAGCAAAGTTGCTTTTCACAATACCTATAATTTTGAAACCAACAATAAACGTTATACTCTCCAATTTCCCCATAAACTTTAAGTCTCGTTGCAATCTCGTGCACTTGCTCTCTATTTGGATTTCGTATTCCAAATGCAAAAAGGGCCTCTAGTAGAGCAACTTGTTCTCTAGTAGGACTTCATCGTTTATATCCTAGCTTGTCTTGAACTTCCAAATTTCTTAAATTTTTGTTCATTTTTCTAAAAGGCAAAAGTGAAGGAATATTATGTTTGTGTCAAAGAGGGTTGATACAATTAGTTTTCTTTTAACTCAATTTTGTCCATAAGTCCAGTCTAGCTAGATGTATTCTCCGGTCCTTGCAAAGGATCTTACTAGATCTAAGTCCAAAAATTTTATATTCATGATTTGTTTAAGTTAAATTAATTTTTAGGATTCGTAGCATTGTTCTACCCATCATACCTTCAAACGAAGGGAGATTAACAACGGGTTTCCAGCTTATATACCCCATTATTAGTTTATCAGTATAAAAAAAAGTGAGAGTGGTGAAATAACAAAACAAACAAACGAGTATAACAAGAACAATTAACGAACGTAAATGTAAAAGAACATGGATTAAAAGAAAGCTTAAAGGAAAGAAGTAATAAAACGAAAGATCGAAAGGATAAAACACTTACACGGATGCGAAAAATGAAAGGCACACTTAGAGAGAGACGCTCCTCACAGAATTAAGACACTCTCGAAGGACACTCAAGGAGAGAAAACTGACGCTCCCTTATGAAACTCAAAGTGTCGCTCAACGCGGAGGAAAGCTCTATTTATACCCAAACATTTTTACTGTAGCAACAGTTTCGATTGCTGCTACCGGTTGTGTAATAGTATCGGTTAAAAAAAATTTAATAATAATATTAGTATACGTGAGGAGTAAAGGAAATTATTGGATAAATTTCTTGTGTATGGTATTTTGATTTGTGAAATGGCTATGTTTGTTATATTTAAAAAACAAACATTAGTATACACACACACACACACACACACACACATATATATATATATATATATATATATATATATATATATATATATATATATATATATATATATATATATATATATATATATATATATATATATATATATATATATCGTACTATCATGTATTTTTCTTAAAGTGTAGAATTTTCGAGGTCGAAAATTTTTGTTGTAGGGAAGAATGTAAGACCCATGAAAAATATTTACCTTAATAGTAATAATTTTATTACTAGTAGTAATAAATTTCTTTGTAAATGGAATATATAATAACTTTATAATATAAAATATGGAAAGTTAAATAAGAAATTTTGGTAGAAAATTTTGGTGATGGCTTCAAACTCTTTTCTACATTTTTGTAAAAAAAAAAAGAACCAAAAAGTAAAATAAAATTTAAAATATTGATAATGGAGAAAGCATTCAGATTTGAAGACATTATTGAGGAATCCATTATGTAAGTGGTGATTAAGAAATTAATATAATAAAATATTATTAAAATAATAAATAATATTAAAAAATTGATGAATAGTAAAAATTGTGGACTATAAATAGCCATGAGGGGGCGACTATTTTGCACAAAGAGAGGAAGAATCAAGTGAGAAACCTTGAGAAATAGAGAAGAAAGAGTTAGGAAGAAATTTTTAGTTACAAGAGGAGTAGAGCCTCTGAAGGCTTTTCGGGGAAAATAAATTCGGAGCAAGAGAAGTCTGGAATAGAGGTAGGGGAGCTAACCTTTCTATGCTTTTATATTATGATTTAGTATTGTTTTATTACTATTCATGTCTTGAAATTCTGTGTGAATACTACTAATACTTATTGTATATCTATCTATATTGAATTTCGGTGTTAATATTATATGTTGTTGTTTTGAATCTGTAAATAAGAAATTTGTTAAAAACTAGTTGAGGAACACTTTGGCTAAGAAAAGACTTGGTACTTAAGTTGTCCATTGTGACACACCTCTCTTTCCTAAAAGTCTACTCGATATGTTTTTAACTTAAATCTTGTTGTACAGATTGAGTACTGTTAAATTATTATGCAATATATCTCGTTGGAATGAAAATGTCTGATGGATTCATGTTATTGTGGTAGATATGAAATTATGAATTATAATTGTGATGGTAGGACAGAGGAATCTTAAAAACCGGAGTTGGTACATCCCTGATCATAGAGCAGCCCTGGTCCAATCCAGTAAGTTGTGACTAGTCATATGTACTGACGTTTATGGTGAGTTTGATTCGTCAAACATTTGATTCTTCTCCAGTGACCATTTATGGTGATATTTTAGTATTGTTAATTTATTGTGATATATTTATTTTCTATGATTTTTGTGATGATTGGATTTTATTGGATTTGAATTTATGCATCTGAACATGATATGAGTATTATGGGGAGATTTTTTAAGGGTATAATGTGAGTTGAGGAATATGAGTATGGTATGAGTCTCGCGAAGAGATTCAGTAATGATATGGTATTTGTGTATATGTTGATGTTGAGGGTCCTGAATTTAGAGGTTATCTTGATACTCTAGTAATCATCCAGAAATGATGAATTATGTGGTGAGAGGGGCAGGAGGTCCTAGTCTATGTGTCGGTTTTCGACATAGTGTTGAGGACTAAGAAGGCATCACAAGTGCGTAACCTCCCGTTGACCGCTCATCAACATATCATCGGGATAAGTGTCCATTGGGTATTGTGGAATGGGTGTGCATTGAGTATTGTGGAATGAGTGTCCATTGAGTATTGTGGAATGAGTGTCTATTGAGTATTGTGGAACGGGTGTCTATTAAGTATTGTGGGATGAGTGTCGATTAGTAATTGTGGTATTGTGGGATGAGTATCTGTGATACGATTGTTGTATGATGGTATCAGTATATATGATGTGATTGTTGTATGATGGTATGAGTGTGTCTCACATAATTATTATATGAGGTTTGTTGAGTGCATCAAAGTAAATATGCATGTTTTATAAATGATTGGTTACATGTTAGCTCACCCTACTTGTTTGTGTTTGTGTTTGGGTATGTGCGATGGTCGTATAATTCGTTATACGGGAGCAGATGAAGGAATATCGTCTGAATCAGTGCCAAGGAAGGGAAAGATAGAAGAATAAAGTAGAAGAACTCAAGTTATAATTAGGATATTTCAAATATGAGTTTAAAACATGTATAAACATATATCAAATATAAATTTTTAAACGGTGAGATTACGAGATGTTACCATTAATGTAATGTTACAATATATAAATTATGAATTTTTTCAGTGTGAGATTATGGAATGTTACATGTGGCACATCCGTTAATAAGTGTGGCACATCCCTTTCGTTTATAATATTTATATTATAATAATTAATTAAATAATAATATATAAATTAAATTAATAATTATTATTTTATTAAATAAAAAAAATTAACTTATATATAATTATATAATAAATTTAAAATAAAATTAAATAATTTTTATATATTAATTTAAAATATAATAATTAAATAAACTAAAAAAAACTTAGGGATGTGGCACATCTGTTTACTTAATAACAAATTTTTTTATAATAACAATATATAAATTAAATTAATAATAATTATTTTATGTAAATAAAATAAAACTAATTTATATATAATTATGTAATAAATTTTTAAAAAAATTAAATAATATTTATATATTAAATTAAAATGTAATAAACTAAAAATAAATAAAAAAAATGTTATCCACGTAATTGCAGAAATTGGAAAAATCAAATAATTACAAAGAAAAACTATAAGTATACGAAAAAAAAAGAACCTTTTTTTTGTAATTCCTATGATGCAATTGGAGCTTATCAACAGAAAAGAATAACCTTCGATAGTCCTTTGTGGCTCCGGTGGCGACTAGATCTACGCATTCTTTCGTCAAGAGAAGTTCCTATCGAAGTTCACTATGAATCTTTAGGCACCTATCATGAAATTTATGGGCATTATCTAGTAGTAAGAAGTACAAAAAAACAAATTCGTTCTATATACATTCGAACCAATGTAGGTCATATTTCTTTTTATCGAGAAATCGAAGAAGCTGTACAAGGTTTTTGCCGGATGTAGCACATCCGTTTATTTAGTAATATAAAAAATATTAAATTAATAATCGAAAAAATAAAAGAAAAACTTGAACGGATGTAGCATATCCGTTAACGGATATGACATATCTGTTGAAGAAAAAATGTGGGAGTGTAGGATATTTTAAAATATAAAGAATAATTTTGAAATTTTCAAAAAATGTGGTAATGCAGGAATAACGTGCGGTGGTGTAGGAAGTAACCCTCGTAGTACTTTCACTTTATGTAGAGAAATTCGAGAGTGATGAAATCCAGATAAGTAAATAAAACATTAATTATGAATTTGTGAACTAAGTCATTCCATGCATAACATTATTATTTAGGCTTAATAGGTTACTTCGTCCCCAAGTTAAGAGCTGAATTTTCGTTTAGTACTCGATTTTAAAAATGTTTCTATTTTATTCCAAAGTAGTATAAATTGTATCAATTAGATTCCTTCCGTTAAATTCACATAAACGGAGTTAACTCCTGCTGACGAATCTGCACTTTTTTTTTCTTTCTTGTCTGCATTTTTATAATGTTCCAGCTTTTTCTCTCTCTTCTTCCTCACTTTTTCTGTACTCCTCTGCACTCACAATTCTTAATGGCTTATTTCTTTCTGGATGGCTTTCAATCTGATTTCAAATATACACAATGTTAATTGTATTGTAACATTGCAGGAACATTATATGATGAAGCTGGAACATTGCAGGAACTTAGTCAGTGTTTTTTCTTTTTTTTCTATTTCACACACCAATAGAAAAATATTCTCGACTTTCCATTAACATTTAAAAAAACTGTAAAAATATTTTTATTTCTAGTGTTTTTCTCTCATGAAAAATCCATTGTCCTAATTAGTCATTTTTTTAAAGGTCAAATTTAATTATACGTTGAATATGATGTTCTTTTCTTCACACTACATTTCATATTTTTCCTTCCGATATGTAAATGAAAACAAAGTTTTATGAAAACTTATACAGAGGGAAGAAAAATATATATCTTCTGTCGTATTATTTAATTTATTACTAGCTTATTTTTCGTTGTCAAGAAACTTAAAAAAAATGCAAACCTTTTTATTATTATTTTTTTATATATCTCATTGAAAACAAATATGAAGATTTCTTTGTCTATTTTTACTGCAACGGATATTACATATGAAGAGAAGAGAGTAGATATGATAAGAATTGTTGTTATGTTATCAGTTGGAGATGGCGATGGGAGGGTTGAGCTTTGGCAGAGTGATGGTGAGAACGCCGTTTTTCATGGAGGCCATCATACGATCGGGTTGGATATGGGGAGGGATCGTGAAACAGTTTTTGAACTTCGAGAGTCCGCGGTGGAGGCGGCGGCAGGAGTAACTGTCTTCTTCTGTTTCCACCACCCTCTCTCCGCTCACCTGAAGCACTCTTCCATTTTCTATCTCCACCTTCAATTCCTCCCTCCTCAGCCCGGGCACCTCACCCTTCAGCACGTGCGCCTCCGCCGTCTCCTTCCACTTGAGAACAAAAAAAGTGAGAAAGAAGAGAGAGAAAAAGCTAGAACATTACAGGAAATTCTTCAGTTGGAGTTAACTGACGAAGAAAAAGTGCAGAGGAGAGAGAAGAAAAAGTGCAGATTCGTCAGTTGGAGTTAACTCTATTTATGTGAATTTAACTGAAGGGATTTAATTGATACAATTTATACTACTTTGAAATAAAATAAAAACATTTTTAAAAGCGGATACTAAACGAAAATTTAGCTCACATGGGGACGAAGTAACCTATTAAGCCTATTATTTACTTGTAAAGTGAATGTAGATTTAACCGAAGGAGTATGTTTTCCTATTGCGACGAAAGTGGCTCTATTGTCTTGTGAAATTCTGTAAGGGAGGAGGTGGTTGGCTCTATTAGGAATATTCATAATCATTCTCAATCACCTCACATTCATAATCATCTTCAACACCCCACGGATCCCACTCTCCACTCCAAAATATACAATCAATATGTCAATCATATTTCTAACATGTAGTACATTATTAACATGATTTTGGAATTACACTATCAATTTGGTTGTTATACGAGCACAGCATTCTTATTTTGGTTATTATGTGTGTAACACATTCGCTAAATCCAATGTAACCAAATAAAGAATGTATTACATGTATAAGAGCAAAATTATAATATATTAACGATGGCAAGACAGTGACCAAATCCACAATACTGACGCATTTAAGACTAATTTAATAAATTTGCAAATGTAAGAACAAAAGTGAGATTCACAACACATATAGTGACTAAGTTATAAAGATTTGTTCGAAAACCCGGTCTGCCTATTTCACATAGTCATATGTCTTTTCAAAATCTAATTTGACTATTACTCATTGCTTCATATTGCATCTCACTTTCTCAATCCTTTTATTACCTACTACAATGCTATTAAGTAATGAACACATATCATGTAAAATCATCGATTATTTTGGTCAGAACATCCTTAAGTTTGTTAACCAAAAAATAATTAAAAAACAGAATTTTATATTCATCAGCATAATTTATTTGAAAAATAACAAAAACAATAAAAAATAAGACATTGTAAGTAAAAACCAAATTTTGGGTCCAGAGGGGCTAACACATAGGAATATACACAATGCATTCATAAAAAACAAAATGTCTTTTTTCATTAATAAAATTATTTCATCTTAACGAAATTGGTTGTTGACTATAAGGTTAACATATGATATATGTCACACACAATAATTTGATTCATCCAATTTGAACAACATAATCTATTGGTATCCATGTCTAATGAAATTTCGAATGTTTATACATCAATCTACATGATAATTTTTTCTTATTTCAAATTCATCCTTTACCATCAATAACTGTGCAATTTCCTAGGAAAAAATCTTCTCCACTATAAGGTAAAGTATCTCCCTTCCACCTCCCAAATTTTGCAATCATATAAGATTTTCTCTTCTATCATATCTGGACTTGATTATTTTTAGCGGATTTTGCATATGAACTATTTTGAAGTACAAATTATTTATGAATTAATTAAAGATTTAAACTCTCGTATGATTTTCATGTTTGTTTGAAAATCTTAATTCGGTGACCAAAATTAGTCTTAATTGCTATTTCATTTTTAAAAACTATGATATAATTTAATAATTTATGGTAATACAGTATTAACTATGTGAGGGCTGAATATGAATGTATTGTATACGTGGTTCTGTTTTTTTAATGAGATGATCCAATTTTGATAGCTTTTTGTTTTGTTCGGAAATATTGATATATAAGGGACCATTCCACTATACAATTTACAAGTCTTTTTAATTCTTTCGTGGAATGTGTCACGTAAGAGGCCAATGCACTTCACAAAAATTTTGACATCTTGGAAAGGGATTGCTCAAGTCTTTTCTAAATTTTTAATTTAGTTACATGATATTATCTAAATAAAATAATGTTCACATAAAGTAGTATAAACGTAATAAAAATCATATGATTTGAATATCATAAACAATTCAAAACAAATAATATAAGATATTTTTCTTTTATAAACGACTTGTGTAATTCACTTTTATTACAACGTTTATATTGTTTGTAACATTTTTTTTTCAAACATGCCAATAAAAAAATCATATGAAATATTTAGACTTAAAGAAATAATATCATATTTTGAAATTCTAAACTTGATGTTTAGAAAATATTTATCCTAGCACAAATCAAAATTTGGACGTGAATCATAAGCAAATATCCGAGGACAACGTTTTCATATTTAGACCATCGTTTAAGTTGATTACATGTTTACAAATATTGTGTTTATGAGTAGATAATATGATTTACTATATACTTTTTCAGATGTATGATCAGTCCAAATTGCTATGTTTATAATGAGAAAATAAAATAAGTATTAATATTATTTTACAATTAAATATTTATAATTATAATAAACCTTTTCCCGTTTAAAATAGTATTGATTTTTATATATTTGCTTAATGAACCCTATTTTCTTATATTGCTTTTATACTATAATAATTTAATTAGTTAAATTTGTTAGTATTTTAAACATTTTAAAGATTCCAGGAATACGGTAGCCTTATCCATTTTCTTTTAAAACTATCAGAAACGCACGTATTTATGGTTGCGTTAATGTGTTCAAATTATATTATGATAGTAAAATATATGAATAAAATTATTTTTTTATACAAATATTATTATAATAAAAAATAATGAAAATGTAAAATGTAAAAAGTATACTTAAGAATACGCGGACTAAATAATTGTTTATCTTTTCCTTATTTATCTTTAAAATAAATTGTTAAACTATAAAAAGATGTATGTTTGTTTTTATCTGTTTTATTTTAATTTTTCGAAATATATATATATATATATATATATATATATATATATATATATATATATATATAATCCTAAATAAAATAAGAGTCGAATTTCATAATCACTTGTGAAATGATGTGTAAAATAAGTAAAAATAATTATCACAATTTTAAGGTTATAATCATAAAATAAATGTATGGACAATGGTGTATCCTTTATTAATGGTTATATTATTTAAGCAAATATACTATATAATATCAAATAAAATATTTTCATTTTCATAATTACATATGACAAATGTACTAAAAAACAGAATAATTTATTTTTTTATTTTAAAAATTAAAAATAGTTATCGCAATTTAAATTAAAATATTATTCATTTTTAAATTTAGTCATCTCTCCAAATTATTCCTGTATATATTCTTAGTAACTCGAAAACAACTATATGTATGGATGAGTTTGGATTTCCATTTGAGAGAAATTCCAAAATTGTATAACAATATTCGGTATGAACTAGTAATTTTACGGGAAATGGAATACAAGTATTTTGAAGTTTAACGGTTATAAAAAAATTAATTATTTTGAATTAAAATAAATTGGAATTTGTTCTAGAAGCTTAAATTGTAGTTGGAATAATGAAAGTAATTTATGTTTAGAGTTGAATTGAAATTTTGAGTGGAGAGTAATTTTGTATGGATGATGTTTGAATAGAAAACCAGTTTTGATTGAAATTTGAAATTTGGGAAAAGAATTAGATTTGGTTTATATTGAATGGTTAAATTGAATGTGATATAAGGGACCAATGCACTTCATAAAACTTTTCACGTATGGAATGGGATTGATGACTAATTTTATGCATGTGTGATTTATAAAATTGATGACAATTTTGTATGGGTGATTTTTGAATAGAAAATCAGTTTTAATTGAAATTTGAAATTTGGGGAAAAGAATTAGATTTGGTTTATTGAATGGTTAAATTGAGTTGAGGTGGATTGAACATGACATGTTAAAAGTATTTTTGTTTTGTTTGGAGAAGAATTAAGTCTTTTTGTTTCTTTTTGTAGAATGTCATATAAGGGACCAATGCATCTTTTTTGTTTCTTTATATATATATATATATATATATATATATATATATATATATATATATATATATATATATATATATATATATTGTTTTTCAACATCACACTAAGAAAAATCTAAAACTTAAGTCATAATCTTTAATTATCAAAACGTATATTTTATTTTTATTTTAGTACACTAAATTACTGAAATAAATTTTGAAGTCAAGATACAAATTCCTAGATAATTCTATTAGGTTTTAGACGTGATATAAATAAATTTGATAGAGTTTATATAGTTTTGGATATCATTTTTACACTAAAAGAAAGCTTTAAAAAATAGAATGGTTGTATTTGCGAGTAAAATTTATGGTTTCTTCGATCGAGATATACAATGAACTATGCAAGTGGATGTTGTGATTTATTTTTGTATGACTAATTTTCTGTATGTGTGTGATTTATAAAATTGATGAGAATCATGTACGAATAGAAAATCAGTTTTAATTGAAATTTGAGATTTTTGAGAAGAATTAGTTTTGGTTTATTAAAGTGTATTGAGTATTGAATGGTTAAATTGAGTTGAGGTTGATTGAGCATATGAAATTTTAAAAGTCATTTTGTTTTGTTTGGAGAAAGTGGTTTATAAGGGACCATCCCATTATATACGTTTAAGTCTTCTTGTTTGTTTTTGTGGAATCTGATATAAGGGACAATGCACTTAAAAAAAATCACGTATGAAACGGGATTGTGAAATTCTTTTCTAAAGTTTTTCCATTTACTTGCATCATACTATTTAAATAAAATAACGTTGTAACATTGTATTTACGGTAAAATCCCGTAATCTCACTCTTAAAAATTCATAATTGATATATGTATATACATGTTTTAAACTCAGATTTAAAAAAAAAACCATAGTTATGAGTTCTTATACTTTATTCTTCTATCATTCTCTTCATTGACAATGAGTCAGACGACATTCCTTCATCTGCTCCCGTATAACGAATTATACGATCATCGCACATTCCCAAACACAAACACAAACAAGTAAGGTGAGCTAACATGCAACCAATCATTTATAAAACATCCATATTTACTTTGATGCACTCAACAAACCTCATATAATAATTATGTCAGCCACACTCATACCATCATACAACAATCGTATCATAGATACTCATCCATTACTATAATACACTCAATAGACTCTCATT
Organism: Vigna umbellata; assembly: GCF_029865625.1. Classification (NCBI taxonomy): domain Eukaryota; kingdom Viridiplantae; phylum Streptophyta; class Magnoliopsida; order Fabales; family Fabaceae; genus Vigna; species Vigna umbellata. Next base: position 38,293,702 of record NC_142171.1, read on the forward strand.
CTACAATACCCAATAGATACTTATCCCGACGATATGTTGATGAGCGATCAACGGGAGGTTACGCACTTGTGATGCCTTCTCAGTCCTCAACACTATGTCCAAAACCGGCACATAGACCAAGACCTCCTACCCTTCATACCATCCACAAGGTTAGTCCTCAACACTATGTCAAAAATCGGCACACAGACTAGGACCTCCTGCCCCTCTCACCACATAATTCATCCTTCTCTACTTGAGGCTGGATGATTATTAGAGTATCAGGATAACCTCCAACTTCATGACCCTCAACATCAACATATACACACATACCATGGCATTACAGAATCTCTCCGCGAGACTCATACCATGCTCACATTCCTCAACTCATATTATACCATTACGAAATCTCCCCATAATTCTCATATCATGTTCAGATGCATAAATTCAAATCCAATATAATAAATTACAATGATCACAGAAATCATACAAAATGAATATATCACAAAATAAATTAAAAATACTAAAATATCATCATAAATGGTCACCGGAGAAGAATCAAATGTTTGACGAATCAAACTCACCATAAACGCCAGTACATATGACTAGTCACAACTTATTGGATTGGACTAGGGCTGCTCTATGATCAGGGATGTACCAACTCTGGTTTTTAAGATTCCTCTATCCTACCATCACAATTATAATTCATAATTCCATATCTACCACAATAACATGAATCCATCAGACATTTTCATTCCAACTAGATATATTGCATAATAATTTAATAGTACTCAATCTGTACAACAAGATTTAAGTTAAAAACATATCGAGTAGACTTCCAGGAAAAAGAGGTGTGTCACAATGGACAACTTAAGTACCAAGTCTTTCCTTAGCCAAAGTGTTCCTCAACTAGTTTTTAACAAATTTCTTATTTACATATTCAAAACAACAACATATAATATTAACACCAAAATTCATATACAATAAGCACTAACAGTATTCACACAGAATTTCAAGACATTAATAGTAATAAAACAATATTAATCATAATATAAAATATTGTGTTTATGAGTAGATAATATGATTTAGTATATGCTTTTTCAGATGTATGATCAGTCCACATTGCTATGTTTATAATAGGTTTAAACCCTCCCTTGGTCCTCAAGTTTGTATGGAAATCTCATTTGGGTCCTCAAGTTTTTTTCTGTCTCAATTGGATCATATTTTTTGTAAAAGTGAGCACATTATACCATAACCGTTAAGTTGTGTGAGACGGCGTTAAATTGATGTGAGCTGGATTTTTTCATTTACTGATGTGGCATTGTGCACTAAAATTGACTGTTTGTTGTGTTTATCCACGTAGGCTACGAAGCCCTAACATTTAAACCTTATTTTAATGTTTTTCAAAATGGGATTGTTTGATTTTGTAAAATTCAAACTGAAGTTAGAGTATATCCATAGCCAGAGGAATGGAAAAGTAACAGAGATCTCAGAGTAAAATAATATGCAAGGGAAAACCAAATAAATTTGAAGACTCAATCCGTGTTCGATGTAATTTTAGTAGTAGAAGAAAAATGGGATTGAGTTGAAAAAGGTGAAAAGTTGTGCTTCTGCGTCATCTACCTGCGGGCGGCTATGGAGGTACCAAGCGTGGAAGCCAAACGTATTACAGTTCCAACATTATTTTATTTTGGTTCAAGCACACCAACAGTCAAATCAAAAAACACAACTCATTATCTATTGGATAAAACATTATCTATATTTCCTATTGACAAACATGAACTGTGGCTTCCCAATCTCATTCTCTGTATATAAATATAAACCCACCTTTCTATTCTTTCCCAGTAAACCAGTTTCGTGCTTTTCCATTTTTCATCAAACATTTCGACACACATTTTTCGCATTGGTTTATTGGGTTGAAGTTTAACTAAGATGAGGCCTGGTGTGGAGTTGTATTTCTTTAAAGAACAGCCAAGGAAGGTCATCAATGGTCCTCGTCCTTCTCCGCAATCCCCAATTCCAATTTCAAATCCCTAATTCTGATATACCTAATATGAATAAAGGGTACTTATGCCACATCAGCACTGTTTTTTTAAACAAAACAGTCCACGTAAGAAACCCTAAACACATCACCACATTCTATGTGCACCAGCTCACACCAATTTAACGCCGTCTCACACCACTTAACGGTTATGGTACAATGTGCTCACTTTTACAAAAAGTATGACCCAATTGAGACAGAAAAAAACTTGAGGACCCAAATGAGATTTTCATACAAACTTGAGGACCAAGGGAGGGTTTAAACCTTTATAATAAGAAAATAAAATAAGTATTAATATTATTTTACAATTAAATATTTATAATTATAATAAACCTTTTCCCGTTTAAAATAGTATTGATTTTTATATATTTGCTTAATGAACCCTATTTTCTTATATTGCTTTTATACTATAATAATTTAGTTAGTTAAATTTGTTCATTTTTTAGACATTTTAAAGATTCCAGGAATACGGGTAGCCTTATCCATTTTCTTTTAAAACTATCGGAAACGCGCCGTATTTATAGTTGCATTAATGTGTTCAAATTAATTTATGATAGTAAAATATAATGAATAAAATTAATATTTTGTATAAATATTACTATAATAAAAAATAATGAAAATGTAAAATGTAAAAAGTATACTTAAGAATACGCGGACTAAATAATTGTTTATCTTTTCTTACTTATCTTTAAAAGAAATTGTTAAACTATAAAAATATGTATGTTTGTTTTTATCTGTCTTATTTTAATTTTTCGATATATATATATATATATATATATATAATCCTAAATAAAATAAGAGTCGAATTTCATAATCACTTGTGAAATAATGTGTAAAATAAGTAAAAATAATTATCACAATTTTAAGGTTATAATTGTAACACCCTAGAACTTCAAGAATTTACCGAATTGTAAAAAGTTCAAGTTATAATGTAAAATAGAATGTTGTCAAAGTTTGACATGGTTTACTATTTTAATTATAACTTTTTGCAGAAAATACCAATTGAGTTGATTCTTCTTTATTTGATAGTAGACTCAAAGAGCTTCGATTTGAGTGGTATTTTTGACTTCAGGAAAGGGGTCAACCAGACTGTCAAAGTTGCGACAATTGTGCTGTTGGGAGACTTGCACCCAACGCCCTATTCCAAGCGGCGCCCAACGCGAGCAATATCAATTTTCAGATCTGAAATAAGTGGGAATTGCGTGGAAAGTTGGGGAATATGCTTCAGACCTAATCCTTGGGCCAGAGAGGTGCTCATATGGGCTTTCATGAGATAACCCATTGAATTGATTGCTCTTCACCAGTTGGATCAATGCTGGTTTGACCTCCATGTTGGCTGCATTGACTCTAGGTCTAGCTATGCTGTTAAAGTGCTGAGGTCCAGCTATATTGGTGTAATCAGCAAGAGTTCTTCTGATATTATTGTTCTCCATATTTTCTGTGCTATAGTCAGAACCTTGTGGTGATGGTTGCAACAGAGTTTCCGGAGGAGGGAAAAGTTCTCTAGATGTTCGGATTCTTCTCCTCCGTCTACTCTCGTCTAGACCTTCAAGAAGAGGTTCTGTTGTTTTCTTGCTCCTAGTTCGAATTGCCTCCTGCATACACAGGAACACAAAACCCTAGAAAAGATTTGGTTAGCACAAAAAGATATAAGAGAAGATATAAAATTCAAAAAATAAAAACAGAAAACAGAAAAACAGAAAAATAAAATAAAATAAAATAAATCGAAATTTAAATTAAAAATAAAAAAAAATAAGTCAAAGATAATCAATAATCACACAAATTAACCAGTTAAACCACGAGTCCCTGGCAACGGCGCCAAAAACTTGATGGACAAATTTATGAACACCAAAATATGATGTCACAAACTTGTTTTTCAATCGGCAAGTGTGACCGAATCGTTCAAGTAATAAACTTGGTAGACCAAGTATCGTTCTTCCCAAAGGACTCACGGCCTAGTTTAGTTGTGTGGTTTCTTGATTAGCTAAGACTTAAAGACGAAATATTTGGATTTTATATGCAAAAGACGAAAATTAAATATGTATGCATGAAGTTTTGATCAATGGCAAAAAGCAAAAGATAAACACTTTCAATGGAATAAATGTATGAATATGTTGTTGGGGGTCAATTTCATCTTATCCACTCTCATATATTTTAGGAATTCAACATTCAAATCATCATTGTTAATGCCACTCTCTAAAGTACCTTTCAAGAAAGCTTCTCCCTAATCACGAGTTCATACAATTCCTAGCATTCCTAATGATCAGTTCATAAGTGCAGGAGCTTAACGACAACCGATATAATATTGGGAGAAATTCCCCGGATCTAGACTTCCCCATACGCGCCCGTATCGACAAAACCAATAATCATGCATCGAATGAGTTAAACAATGCAAGCGTTAAGCAAAGAGGAAAAACCCTAACTAATGATGAAAGAAAGCATAGATCTTAAATAAAAGATGTAAAAACAAATTCCATATATGAGAGCTTCAAAAGATTACATTGATTCCCCAACAAACATACAAGGTTTAGTTCACCATATTCATGGTGAACCTAGATGAACAATGAAAGAATGAAAGATAAAACCCTAGAAAGGTGAAGAGGAAGCCTCAGCATCCAAGATCCTCCTTCAAAGGGGTGAGAAAGAAAGTGTTTGCTTCGTTCCAGCCAAAGATACAAACCCTAGGACGTCCTAAAGCTTATATACTATTCAAAAATTACAGAAAATTTAGGTCCAAGCCCATTAAAGTGCCGCTCAGCGGTAAACTACCGCTCAGCGGTAAGTGCGTGAGTCGTTTCTTCCCCTCATCGGCCATTTTGCCCCTCAGCAGATCTCCCGTGAGCTTCTGAGTGCCGCTCAGCGGTAAACTGCCGCTGAGCGGTGACTTCGGCTTCTCCTTTTGCACTTTTTGATGTCTTTTCTGATTCCATATCTCTCCTTCTTCACTTCTTTCACCAAATTCACCTTAAAACCTGCTCAAAAACACTGAAATCAAGCATAAACCTGTCCAGCTCTCTTATTTCTGAAAATATGAAGAAAAACATGATTTCAAGCTAGTTTCTAAGTATAAAGGTTGCTTTTATTATCAATTTTAAGCGTGAAAATAACAGTTTTTCAACTGTTATCAAGGGCCTAACCTTGTGAGAGTTAAAAAACTTCATACTGATGATTTTACGAACATAGTATGGATCGAAGCTGGATGAACTGAACGTCGCATCAGTGAAGAATATGATAAGGGTGTTTCGGAGTTCATTGCAATACGTTGAACAAAATGCTAAGTCTGTGCAACGGGACATATTTTTGTCCTTGTGTTCGTTGTCTTAATCAAATACGGCAATACTTAGGCAATGTGCGTGACCATCTATTCATGTACGGCATAATGAGGACTTATACCGTTTGGACTTGGCATGGAGAAGTACTAGGACCAGCCTACCACGTCACGAGGAACGGATTATGTGGAAGAATGGATGAGTGACCATTTAGAGGACATGATACGTGATGTCGGTGAAGATAATTTTGGAAGAGGCTAATTTGTATGATTCTCTTATTAATGATTCAGAGCAACCGTTGTTCCTAGGATGCTCGAACTTTACACGTCTGTCTGCAACGTTAAAGTTGTTTAGTTTAAAAGCAAGGAATGGATGGATCGAATAAAAGTTTCACCGAGTTGTTGGAGTTGTTGAAGGAGATGCTTCCTAGAAAATAATACTCTACCTATTCGTAATTACTGAGGCCAAAAATTTTTTATGTCCAATGGGTCTTGAATATCAAAAGATACATGCTTGTCCTAATGATTGTGTTTTGTACACAAAGAAGTTTGCTTCGCTTAAAGTATTGTTCAACATATGGTTTATCCCATTTTAAAAAGAAATCTGACAGAAGTCACTGCTAATGAAGGTAATGATGGTGCACCTGCTAAGGTGATGTGGTATTTGCCTATAATACCTAGGTTCAAATGTATGTTCTCTATTAAAGAAGATGCAAAGAACCTTAAATGGCACTCTGACGAAAGAAAGTGCGATAATCTTCTTCGACACCCTTGCTGATTCACCACAATGGAAAAAGATTGATGATAAATTCCCATGAATTTGGTGCAGATCCAAGAAACTTAAGGCTTGCACTTGCAACTGATGGTATGAATCCTTATGGAAACTTAAGTAGCAAACACAGTTCGTGGCCAGTTATGTTGATGATTTACAATCTTTCTCCTTTGTTGTGCATGAAGAGAAAATATGTGATGTTGTCCATGATGATATCGGGTCCTAGACAACCTGGAAATGACATTGATGTTTACTTAGCACCTTTAATTGATGATTTGAAATTGTTGTGGGAAGAAGGGGTCGACGTGTTTGATTCACATGTTCAGGAACAGTTCCGTTTGCGTGCAATGTTGTTTTGCACTATAAATGATTTCCCAACGTATGGAAACTTGAGCGGTTATAGTGTTAAAGGTCATTTTGCATGTCCCATATATGAAGAAAACACTAGTTACCTTTAGTTGAAGCATGGTCAGAAGACAGTATATACAAGACATCGAAAATTTCTTACTCGTAATCATCCTTATCGTAGATTGAAAAAAGCATTTAATGGAAGTGTTGAGGATGAGGTTGTGTGCAGACCCCAGAATGATGAAGAGGTGTACAACGAAGTCAAAAACATTGATATTGTCTTTGGAAAACATCATTAAAAGTACGTATGCAAAACAACGATCAATATATTTTTAAGCTTCCATATTGGTGTGAACTTGATGTTAGACATTGTATTGATGTGATGCACGTTGAAAAAAATGTTTGTGACAGTGTCATCGGAACTTTATTAAACGTCAAAGGGAAGAGCAAAGACGGAATAAAAGCAAGACAAGATTTGGCTGACATGGGAATCTGATCTGAGTTACATCCATAGATAATAGGAAGACGCACCTATCTGCCCCCAGCTTGTCACACACTTTCCAAAAAGAAAAACAAAGTTTTTGTAACTGTTTAAGAAGTGTGAAAGGTTCCGCAAGGTTATTCTTCAAATATTAGTAACCTTGTGTTTATGCAAGACTTAAAGCTAGTTGGTTTAAAGTCTCACGATTGTCATGTATTGATGCAACAATTGTTACCTTGTTGTTATTCGAGGACATATTACCTCCTTCTGTAAGGGGTATTCTGACACGTCTGAGTTTTTTCTTTAATGTCCATTTGCAAGAAAGTTGTTGACCCTCGAGGTTTAGATGAATTGGAAAATGAGGGAATAAGACTACTATGTCAATTGGAGATGTATTTTCCACCTTCCTTTTTTGACATCATGGTACATTTGATTGTTCATCTAGTCAGAGAAATTCGAATTATGTGGGCCAGGTCTTCTTAAGGTGGATGTACCCAGTTGAAAGATACATGAAGATCTTAAAGGGATATGTCAAGAATCAATATAGACCAGAAGCTTCAATCATAGAGCGATACGTTGCAGAAGAAGCCATTGAATTTTGCTTCAAGTTATATGCCATCTTGTGAACCCGTCGGTCTTCCCAAGAGCAGACATGAAGGAAAATGTGAAGGTAAGGGTGTTCGAGGTGTGAGAATTCAAAGTGTTAGCAGAAAAGAAATTGACCAAGCTCATTTGTACGTCTTAAACAACACTGTTGATGTGATTCCTTACATTTCTGACCACGTTAATGAAATAAAGGCAGCAAACCCAAAAATGAGTGAAAATGGCATCTTAATGAACATGTGAAAACCTTCTTGCAATGGTTTAAGAAAAAGATTTATGCAACTCCACATGTTTCTGAAACTTTATTGAGGTTATCTCGTGGGCCGAACACAGATGTCATTACATATGCTGGGTACTATAGAAACAATATTTCTTTTCAGACAAAGGTAGAAGATGACAAAAGCAGAGTTCAAAATAGTGGTGTCACACTACAAGCTAAGGCTGTGCACTTTGCTAGTTCTAAAGACAAATCCAATCACAGCATCCATCAGTTATTTTGGAATAATACAAGAAATATGGGAAGTTGATTACGTCACTTTAGGGTCTCAGTTTTCAAGTGTAAATGGGTTGATATAAATTATGGTGTCATGACAGATGACCTTGGTTTCACATTGGTAGACTTGAACAAGATGAATTACACTGATGAACCATTTATCATGGCTAGTCAAGCAAGACAAATATTCTACGTAAATGATCCAGCGAATAAAAAATGGTCAGTGGTTTTAGAAGGAAAAAACATGCATGGACATGATGATGACGATTCTCTTGAAATACTTGAGACAACATCTATCATCTAAACCCACTGAAGACCCAGTTGATGACATTGCCGATGTCATGCAGGCAATTCGTAGTGATCACAACGAAGGCATTTGGGAAAAAACAATTAATTAATAGGTTGATATTTTGTTTTTTATTGACTTTATATGTATGTTCATCATAATTGAATTATTACTAACGTTGTTTAATTTTTCAGGTATGTCGGCCTCAGACTCAGGATCGAGAAAGAGCAGACGTGGACGAGGCGTCACCCGAGTGGCAGATGTGACATCCGGACACATGGATGGTCAGAGGAGACATGTTGACATCGACCCCAGATCAGGTCATCCATCAGGGCCAAATGCTGATAGGTTTAGGAGTTATCTGGGTAAGTTAGCAAAAAGTCATGTCTCTATCCTTCATGCATGTTGGGATGACGTCCCAGAGGTCGACAAGAACCTCTTATGGCAAGATATTCAGGTATGTTTATACTTCATGCAATTTGTGATATACTTATCTTTTATGTTTTCTTTTGGAATAACAAGTTTTTTGTTTTAAACAGCAACATTTTGATATTCCAAACACAATGCAAATCAGAAAGAAAGTGTTATCGCATATAGCGATAAGATGGAGGGATTTCAAGACAAGGCTGACACGACTATATGTCTTTGGAGATAGACAACATGAAAATCCATGTCAGCATTATACCTTCACAGAGGAGGATTGGATGCAGTTTCGTGCATCTAGAGAGTCTGAGGAATGGAAGGTATGTTTCTTAAGATCGTCTTTCATTGAGTTTTTATGATTTTACACTTACTTATATACATGGTTTCACAGGTAAAAGGTTAGCCGCCCAAGAAAGACAAAGGCTAAACGACGCACCCCACTTGTTATCACGAGGTGGATATGCAAAACTGGAGAAGAAACTGAGAAAGTCTAGAGCGGATGCCTTGGGACTTGAGTCGCCGGACCTAGCACCTGCACCTGCTAGGTACGAGCTGTGGAAGGCTGCTCGGACTAAATCTGATGGGAACATGACATCTTCCTCAGCTGCCTTGATCTCACAGAGAATTGTAAGTTCAAATTATAAGCAGTTATTTGATTGTGTATCTATCACAGCATGTCTTCTAAGTAACTTGGTTTTTTTATGTGCAGGATGAGTTGGTTGAGCAGCAGACTCAGGGCACATTTGCTGGCCAAGGTAGGGACGACATTCTGACAACGGCCATTGGAAGGCCCGAGCACCCAGGACGTGTACGTGGAGTTCCTGGGCGATTGGTCTTCGTGACTACTTTGGCCCTACACAGAAAACCCCCCCATCAATGAGTCAGGAGACACTGAGGCAGATGGATCTTCAGTGGGAGGAAAGACTCAACCAAAGCATGAGATCAATGGAGCAACGATTCATGGAGCAGCTACAAGAACAAAAACAAATACAAAGAGCGCTTGAAGAAAAGCTGCATTCCATGACGCAAGGCAACATGGGGGCCGATGAAACTCCCACACCACCTCGTGTCAGCACTAGAGGATCATGCTCTGCTGTAGACCCCACTCAGTATAGCGGTCAATATGAGCTGTTGGTTGATGGGGATCCCCCACGCATTGTGGCTGTTGGACGAGTGCTTGAGGGAGGGCAGACCATTCATGGTGTTGCCATATTACCCCAGCACGTGCGTATGACCATTGACGAGGTTCGGGATCCCCAGGCTCAGGTGCCTGTACCCACTCCAGAAATTAACTTTGTGGGGGAGGCCATAGGATCATTTATTGCCTGGCCTAGAGCATTGATCATGTCCCACATCGCTACTCCACAGGTATAATGTCTTTTTCCTTAGTATTTCTATGTTTATTCTTCAATAATTGTTGATAAAGCTTTGACGTAAATTCTTATCTTCAGTTCACACGTCCTCAGAAGCAGCCAATTCATGATACAGTCATACATGAAGATGATGAGATGGCTGAAGCGGAGGATGATCCTCTATCAAAGTTAATGACAAAATTACCCAGATTGAAGAAAGCATCATTAGAACTATACTGAGGGTATTTGGTCTTCCCCCACATGTGCCAGTTTATATCACATTTTCTGATGCATTGGAGGTGATTGGGGGAGACAGGATGTTGAATATTTCCATCATTCAGCTGTGGTGCATGTAAGATAGTCAATTTGGTCTTTCATATTACTTTTATTTACATTGTTATAGTTTCTAACAACTTAACTTTGTTGTTTTAGGTACATGGACACAATCGTTGTAGACCAAGGTCGGTCTTCCATGTACGGATTTGTTGAACCTCAGACCATTCAACCGTCTGGTAACACACTTCAAAACAGACAACATTATTTGCAAACATGGATGGATGAGTCAAAAAGAGACGTATACCTTGTGCCATACATTGAGGGGTAGGTGTTGTTATATGTGGTCAGTTCATTATTATAGTTTCCTTAATTAGTTGAATAACTATTTGTCCTTCGTGATAGGTCGCACTGGCAGCTGATGGTCATCATTCCCAAACAATGTAAAATTATATGGTTTTGTTCGTTGCACAGGAGGATGAAAATGAGTTGAGAACCATGCTTCAAGGGTAAGTGTTTCTCCAAAAATGACTTTGAATTTGATGTTCACCTTCAACTTTTATGATAAAATAGTCATATTAATTATACTTTGTGTTTTCAATCTGTACAGAGTTATTGGTAAATCTCGTGGTCAACTGGTTCAAATTTTGTATCCAAAGGTTGTAAGTCATTTATAGTTTCTAATTCATTTCTATGTTATTGAATGATCTAAATTCTTAACTATTTAGTTTGTATTTTAGTGTAACCAGCAGCTAGATTCATGGGAATGTGGCTTCTATGTGATGTGTTGGATTAAGACCATCATTCGAGCTGTCATTACAGATGACTGGAATGAGGTAATGATGTATACCTTCAATACATTACAAATCAAATTCATCTTCAACATATATGAAACCATAATGAATCTTTCTTGAATTTTGCAGCGCTTCAAGAGTACATCGCCTATTCCAGAGGACACAATTAAACAGATAAGGCAGGAGTGGACCGCTTATCTTCTGCAAAGATGGAGTTAGGAATAGTTTTATTTCTTGTTGAACATTGTTTAGTTTTAGTTTAAGTTTTATGTTGATAGTTTTGGTAGTGGATTGAACTCCACATTAAGTAGAACTTTGTTTATATGAAACGCATATTTATATTATTGCAAAATTGTTCTGGGACATTTTTCTGCTTTTCAGGTGTGGTTTTATTGAAAAATAAATAATTTTTAAAAAAAAAACGCCCAGTAGACGTCCGTTAGTGCACTGTCGGATGTCTATAGACGTCTGGCAGTGCACAAACGGACGTCCAACCCTAGCCCCTACCACAAACAATTCAGGCAGGTAGACATCGGGGGGAGGAAGGAGACGGACGTCTCTGGGGACGTTAGATGGGCACGTGGGGACGTCTATATGGACGTCCGAGGGTGTACATCGGACGTCTATACACGTCGGCCTGGCAACCGGACGTCTATATACACGTTCGGCCTGACACAGACGTCGGGCGAACGTCGGACGTCAAAAGGCCAAAAGAACGGACGTCTAAAGCCCTTTCTGCACTAGTGACATCTCTTGTTACTACAAAAGATGAACACCTCCTTCAAATGCTTCACGAAGGATCAATACTTCCTTTGAATCTTTACAAAGGATGATACAATTTACTTAGCAACAACAACACTCAATCACATTCTTAGTGAAAGTTCTCACTCTATCCCAACAACACTCAATCTACTTCCACTATGAAGTATTGTACTATTACGATGCGATAAGCTTATGGTGTTCCAAAGGCCTTGAACAAATCAATATAACCTTTAGTGTGGATCTGCTCTTCGACGAAATGAAGCAATGGTTCTCGATAGGGATGGACTAGGTTGGTTGAGATGTCCAACCATTTGAAAGCATGCTAGAATAGGACCTCAACTGAGTTGCCGTAGTTCATGAAAATCTTGTGAACTTACTAGTTGGTGATGGTTGTTGTGACGACTACCAAGTCATTTTGATATGGGTAGTCTATGTTGAAATCTTCAAATATGAAGGTTATATGAGGTAAGTGTCATAGTGAGAACCGACTTACCAAGTTGATACTCCTATAGTATCTTTTCTAAGCTACTCAGGAGCTTTCCCCTCTAGTGAACCCCCTAGCAATTGTGTTTGGATGATTTGGCTTTGAATTACAGACTATGCAAGAGGTGGAGAGGGTTGTTAAACCTGAATAGGTTGTTGAAACTCGAGTTTGGGTATCTGAAGCACCATGTTAGGTTGGTCCAACTATCCCCGACCTCGTCTTATGAAGCCACTCCCTTCTCTTCCTTAGCCTCATTCTCCTTGTCCCTTGTCTCGGCCACCGTTACCCTATTGAGCAAACCGAACGAAGGAGCTAAATGCGACCAAGTCTTTAATGAGATCCTTCAAATACCAACACTCTTCTCGGGTGTGTCCTATAGATGACTTGGGCTCAAGCACAATTATCTATTTTAGCATTTCTTTTATTTTCTATAAAACATATGAATAATGTGTTAGGCATGTCGTAGATTGGAGGGACTTTCATCCCTATAAAGGCATGCTAGCACCTTTTTTAATGTACTTTTGAGATTAATGAGAATTATGTTTTCATTAGAGAGAACTATAGAGACAATTCTCCTTGAAAGTCAGGCTAGAGAATCATAGGATCTCCTCTAGCCACCTTCCAAGCACACCTCCTTAATTCATTTTTCATTGTGCTTCCATCATTATTTCTCTCTCCTCCATGCAACATCTCCATTTCACCCATGCATCAGCTGTCACCTCTATAACTTATGCTTCGTCAGTGCTTCATTCTTGCGTCAGCCCTCGCCATATCCTCATTTTCACTTCGCACTCTCTTTCAACCACATTTCATTCTTCTTTCATGACCATTAGAGGCATTTCACCCTTGAGAGAGAGAGAGTTCTTCATCCATAAGCCTCATTTTCTTCACAAAATCATCATCTGCTTTCATATTCTTCCTTACCTCAGCCTATTCCCCCATAGAATCCACTTTTCCACTAATTAGTTCATTGATCTACACCATCAATTAAGGTTTCTTCCTTCTTTCAGTAGTTTCTTTAAATTTGACCGATTAAATCCCCATTTGCACCAATTATACACACCTTTCCACCGTTTAATTTCTCACTTCCACCAATTAATCGGTCTATATTAAGGTTCCTTCTACTCCTAGGGTTTTCCTAAAGTCCCTCTTGGTTTCGCCTTTGAATCCTTTAGCTCGGTTTCCACTGCTTCTCGAGTTCGCTTCCTTGACTTGATCCAGTTTCTGAGACTCTTCACCGATTTTCCATGACTAGGGGGTTATCACTTATGCTTTAATGATATGAGCACTTTTTTCCCAGGTTAGGATGAAAGGGTGGTAGTTGAGGTTCTGGAATCTAGATGAACTCTAGGTTACATGCTTCTCTCGATATGGTGTCCCTACTAGAATTTAAGGGAGTATATTGGTTGTCCAATGTAGCCTAGTCTCTAGTATTGTTATTCATGTTCTTCCTTCCTGATAGGATGTTGGACTTCTTTGTCCCTTTTCAGTTTGTTTTCTTCTATACCCATGTTCTCTCAAATTGAACATATTATTCGACCTCTATATGGAAAGAGAATCAGATAAGGAATGCATGATTACAAATGGAGTGAGGTCTAGGATTAAAGTCATTGTAATGGTGAATCTTTTAATGAACACTAGTACAGTCAGCTGAAATGGCAGCGGTTGTTTTTCGTTATAGGCACCGGTTCTCAAACTGAGGCATATGCAGGCGAGGCAAAAAGTGTACTACTTTTGGCCTCGGGCTTGAACCGAGGCATAAAGGGACAGGATTTGACATCGGTTCAACCATAACCGAAGCAATAAAGTTTTTGGTTTTTTTTCTTTTTTTTTTTGAAGGACTATATGCCTCGGGTTAGGGGAACTGAGGCCGTATGTTCCACCCTACTGCCTCGGTTTAAGCTTGAACCGAGGCAGTAGATGTCTTTTTTCTTTTACGAAGTACTTTCTGCCTCTGATGTGGTCATAACTGAGATCATAAGTTCCTTTTCTACCTCGGTTTTGACACTAACCGAGGCATATATCCTTGTTTTTTTTTAAAAAAAATGAGGTCTGTTTCTGCAACATTCCCAACAACAGAAACAGACCTGCATATATATTTACAGCCAGAACAGTCGAGAATAATCGAGAAACGTATATTTTGAATGAAAATTATAATAAAACATGAATACATTCAATTGAGTCATAAATCAACTTCTTATAAGCATAAATCAATCCAATTATAATCATAAATCAAGTTTAAAGCATAAATCAATGTAATGTACAAAGTTAAACTAATAGTAATGTAGAAAAGCATCAAATAACTTAGAAACATAAACTTAGAACTTACTATATCCTAATATCTACTATATATTATTATATAAATGAATTACATATTTAGCCAGTGCTTTCCTCACAAGTTGAAGTGACTTCTCTGGAATTGGAGCAGTCCTATTGAATCTCTGCATAAAATACAATGATTTAACTTAGTGTATTTGAAATCTAAACTATAGGGAAAATAAAATTGAAACCTAAATAATACCGTTTCCCATCCACTGGTGTAATGTGCACGAATAATGGTCATCATCCAAAACATGACGTAGTAACCACATTCATTTGACCTCGTTTGTATATTGCACTACAATATATCATCATAATTATAAAATGTTAAGTAACATCAATTGAATGGAACCAAATGTAACAAAGTATAGACTAAAATACCAAACCTTAAGGGCAACCCATGCAAGCTTTTTAGCTGTAGCAGTAGATCTCCCAGATAACATCATATGTGTTGCTAGGGAACTATTAAAAACAATTCCTTTAGCATACATTTATATAAAAAAAAGTCGAAACATTGAGATTCTTACCAATCTACATGTCTAAGAGGGCTGGGAGGAGATTTCTGCAATGAACAAAACCAGACAGCAGTGTTCTCCGGTATGGAGATCACAAGTAGCTGCCAATGACACCTGAAATTGGTAATAACTTATGAATCATATACCAAAATTAATAAATGAATGTGTTGAAGTTAACAAACTTCACTTACCCATGTATATAAGGGAGAAAATATATCTCCTTCCCAATTCCAAAGCAGGTGGTGATGTATGTTTGGATATCATCAAATTTATTTCTTTCATGAGTCATAGAGGGGTCAATGAACCCATATACATCGTTGAACCCCTTCTTGTTACTAACATCAAACATATACCTAAAATAAAGAAATAATCTGATATAAGTAAGCTGATGAAACAGAATTATATAAAAAAGTTACCATAAACTTACATCATCCACAGCTGAATGAGTGTAATATTAATTTCTTCTCTACTCGACGCAAGCTCCCTAACATCTTGGTGATGCAAGTACAATGGGATCTAAGCTTCTCTTCCAAATGTAGTACAATCCTAGTGTACATTCATCGGCGCATCTGAAATGATTTTATGACCCTTCACATTGTACCCCGACAAATTACCGTAAGTTGGGAAGTCATTAATGGTGCAAAATAACATGGCATGCATCATGAAAGTTTTTGAAGCAAAGACATCAAATATTTCAACCCCATCAACCCACAACAACTTCAAGTCTTCAACTAGTGGCCTTAGATAAACATCGATGTCATTTCCAGGCTGCTTTGGACCAGATATCAACATTGACAACATCATGTACTTTCTTTTCATGCACAATCCAAGAGATAAGTTGTAAATTATTAGTATAACGGGCCAACAACTGTGATTGGTACTTAAATTACCAAATGGATTCATTTCATCAGTAGCTAAGCCAAACCTAAGATTTCTACATTCTTCACCAAATTAGGGAATTCTTGATCAATAATTTTCCATTGCGTTGAATCAGCTGGATGACGAAGCAGCCCATCAGTTGTTCTCTATTCTGCATGCCAGCTTAGGTTTTTAGCGTCTTTGGGATTCGCGAACAAACGCTTAAGTCTGGCAACTAGTGGAAGGTACCAAACTACTTTCACTGCAGAACCATTCTTTTCTGTGTGACCACCATCTTCACCGTTGTTTTTTGACTTGTATCGTGATAACCCACATTTTGGACACTTTATCAAAACTTCATTCTCATTCCTATATAATATGCAATCATTCGGACATGCATGTATTCGTTTATATTCCATACCCATCAGACAAAGAATATTTTTTGCATCATAATTACGATTGGGTAACGTATTTCCATCTGGCAGCATTTCATTCAACAACGACAACAATTCTGTAAAACTCTTATCACTCCATCCATTGCTCACCTTTAAATTCATGAGCCTTAACACCGTTGACAACCGTGTGAACTTAGTTGAACCCACATAAAAAGGGGTCTCCGCATCAGTGGACATCGTTTCATACACATGCGCTTGGGCAACATCGCGGATCATGTCCTCTAAGTTGTCTTCTTCTGCTTGATCTTCCATATCCATTGTGGAATCATAAACATTTTCAATTGTAGAGACAATTGGAAAGTCTGTTAATTCGCCGTGCCATATCCATGTTGTATAACTTCGTATGAAACCATCACAGATAAGATGTTCCCTAATTCCTCCCATTCAAACAGTTGACATAGGGACATCTGAACTTGACTTCATCATCACCACTTGTACTCGCATTACGTTGCGCAAACTCTATAAATTCTTCTACCCCTCTCTCGTACTCAGTGCTGATGCGTGGTAAATTAATCCACCCTCTATCCGTACACATGTTTACTGAAATTGTTTACACAATTTCAATAATCTTGAATGATCACTTTGATCGTGTTTGTATTCAAGGTGTGACCCTATCCCATTCAAGAAGATTCACTTTTTTTAGTTTATTAAACATATCAATTTTAAACGACATATCTTAAATTTCACGAAATTTTGCCAGCATTTCGCATTGGTCTTCAGGTTACACGAAATGAAAGTGATTATAAATCACAACCAAATATGCACCCGAAGATCAATACAAAACACAACGACAAATTTTCGTGAAATTTAAGAAATGTATATTAAAATTGATATGTTATAATAAATTATGAAAAAGTTATTACTCTTCTTAAACTGTCCAATCGGACAATTCAAGATTCAATACTTGTAAATTATTATTACCATCTCCTCTATTTTCAATTGTAAAAAGTACGTTTGTTAAAAAAATATGGAGATAGTAAATAATTTTTGTACTGAATCTTAAACGGGAAACTAAGGCTAATTCACAACAACAAACAGTATATTCAAGCATATCATAAAATTTTAAGAATATATATCTATAATTAAATCAAGTTTATCAATAATAACCAGGGAGGCTTCATTTTTGCTTCCGATATTTTCTATTTTTCCCTTGCTTTTGGTAAACTACGTGCTCCTTTATCATGCCAAATCTATAATTAAACAAGCAATGAATTAATTTGGTAAACTACGTGCTCCTTTATCATGCCAAATTTTCTTTATCAATACCACAAATAATTTGGACGAATAACCTATACACAAGCAATGGAAGCAATGGAAATTTTCTTTATCAATACTTGGGAGCGTGGCAGCAAGTTTGGCGAGACTGAAAGCCGCAACTGAAATGGAAGCACCGGCGACGGAGATGGAAGCAGACGCAACAACCACCGAAAACTGAGACGCGGCGGAGATGGAAGCAAAGCGGACAAAACACCAAAGCACTTGGTAGTGGTGACCACACGGAGAGAAGGAGACGACGACGATAAAGGGCGGTCACCGGCGATGAAAGCAATCGGAGATGGAAGCAAACAGAGATGGGACCGAGGGTTTCTGCTTGCCGGTTTCTGGCGCTGAGAAGGAGATGAACGAAAGTGGTGCAGTTGCTGCTGTTCGCGGAAGAAATTTAAACATATTACTGCCTCGGTTCTTCACTTAACCGAGGCATAATACCTTACCAGCTCGGTCAAAAAGCCAACCGCTGCATAAACAAAGTACGTCAGACCCTTTAGGCTTCGGTTCTCATCAAAACCGAGTTAGTATCGTGAAGAAACAACATCGGTCCTCATTAAACCCGAGGCTCAAACCGTGTACGTCAGAGGTTGGCAGTGGAGCAAAGCTTTACGCCCCGGTTCTCACCAGAACCAAGTTAGTAGCATCCGTGTACGTAAGAGGTTGGCAGTGGAGCAGAGCTTTACGCCTCGGTTCTCATTAGAACCGAGTTAGTAGCATGGCACAACATGGCACGTCTTTTCTGGAATGGCAGGTGGTGGCAGGTCTGAAGCAGACACATAGGCATCGGTCAGCACAGAATCGAGTTCGTAGCTCTCTTTAGGCATCGGTTTCTTGGAAACCGAGTTAGTAAGTGCGATCAGAGGTTGGAAAGTCACATCAGCTGGTAGGTTTATGCTTCGATTTGGTGTAGGACCGAGTTAGTATCGTGCTTTAGGCATTGGGTTTGGAGGAACCGAGGCATATAGGTTAGCTTTATTTACGGTTCTGCCACCGCGCTTTTATACGCTTCGGGTTTGCTTAAACCGAAGCGTATATAGCGCTTTTAAATCCCTTTGTTTTACTAGTGGAAGTGTTAAAGGGTCTCGCTTTCTCGCTAGTCTAAGTAGTCCGAAGCGTTCGACGTGGTAAGTACTATTTTGCAATGAATGAATCGAGCTCTGAACATGGTACTTAATTCTTCAAAAGAGTCCACGGAGTATTAGGGTAGCGTATAGTACCAGTCTAAAGCCAACTCATCCAAGGTGGTAGGAACAACCTACCAAAAAACTTGTTTGTCTTGAGTGTGATTACTCACTAGATCATATAGGCTTTCAAATGGGCGGTCGAGTCGGTTGTTCCATCATACTTACGAATGTTGATAAGAATCCCCATTTGGGATACTAGCGCAGACCACCTCCAACGTGACAGGATGAAAATTCTTGACATTAGGTGGACATGACTACTCGACTCTAAAAAAATTTGGTGTTGGGAGTGTACTCGAGAAGTCTAACGTTTTTCTTGGTTTATCCCACAACCAGGATGTCTGGTACTCTATTGAGACCCTACCAACTGTCCATCCTGCCTGGATTAAAGGGCTTTTGAGTGTCATGATATCAAGGGGATCCTCCCTTACTTTTGTGCCTGGTTCACCTACTCTGGTCTCTTCGGGGTCTGCGTCGAGTAGATTAGCCATGACTCTTAGGAGGATCCATTGAGGTAGAGGGCAACACTTTTCCCGAGAGTGGTGTGGGCCTTCCTCTTGATGGTTTTCCTGATGTGTTGGAGTTTGATTCTTGCCACAATGCTTTTGCCGAGGAGATTTCTCTCTTGTTGATGATTGTCATGTTAACACCAGTGCCTTATAGGTCTTTTGTCGAGGACGGGAACTTGGAGGTGGTTTCCCTTCCTCTAGGTCATTGAGTTTTTGGTTCAACGCTTGGAGATCCGTTTGATATTGAGAACATAGGGCTTTAGTGCTCGCGTTATTCCTCGTTCTATAAGATCAACGTTTGCATCTGATTCTAAAGAGTTGTCACTAGGTTGGATTTTCTCTCATGTGACAATCACGCTTGGCTTCGAGTGGTTACCATGAATGAGTGAGGACAAGCAAAGTTTTATCAGGTGATAACATCCATTTTTCCTATTTTTAAGGTTATTATCATGAATAAATCAACCATTTCCTAACTCTAATATTATTTTATCTTCAACTTTAGTGTATTTTGTATTATTTTGTAATTTAGTTATTTTATGCTTGTTTTACCTCTAATATCTTTGTTTATAAGTGTAAAATAAGTGAATAGGAAGCTTTTGTGTTGGAGCACAACAAACTAGAATGCAAGGGAGCATGTTTTGGAGAAGAATTGACCATTTTGGAGCAAATACCATGTTAAACAGCACCTAAATTGCATCCTTCAAAGTTAGAAAGCAACTAATGTTGTAGAAGAGCTTAGCGTTGAGCAACACAAAAGTGGCATTGAGCGCAACTGATCCTATAGTGTTTGCACTAAGCGGTGATCTGATATAGAGCCCCTTTTGCATTTTAACTGATATGGCGTTATGCGGTGCTAATACGGCACAAAGCAACGACGTTTCTAACATGTGAAAATGGGGTTTTTAAACATGTTTCTCGTATTCTTTGAAAAATTCTTATTCATTCCACGATTACTCTCGACCTAGGGAATCTGGGAGAGACCCTTGAAGGTTGTTTAGGGTGTTGAGAAACTCGCCCACTCCCCTTGGTTCTTCAATCTTCATCCATGGTGTTTTCCCCTTCTCAGGGTTGATAAGGGAGATGAACTATGAATTGGAGGCAGTAATGCAAAGGGGAGACATAATTGGAGCATGAAGCAATTGCAAAGAACCTTGGGAGAGGGCTTGCATCTTAGCTTTGTTTTCCATTTCTTCCTTGTCTCTTTAATTTGTAGAACCTTAACTTCACCATCATGGAGGGTTATTCTTATTTGTTTAGATTATTTATAAAACATGAAACTCTTGTGTAATTTTGTGTTATTAATGATACATGTCTTTCCAATTCATGTTAGTATTCAATTTCCATGCTTTGATTTATGATTCTTAAGGTGTTGAGAAATATCTTTAGAATCTAGACATGAAATTGATTGCCTAATGGATGCTTGTACCTAGGAATAAAACTTGATTTTTTAGTATTCTTAAGACTCTAGAATTTAATGCATGCTTGGTTGATAAGGCTTTAAGGGATTGAAACTTGATAAGTTATCATAGGTTGAAAGTCACTAGGGATAGGCTTTAAGTATGCTTGTGAGTTGGTTTTGACTGAACATGGAATTGCGATGTTTGTCAATGCATGAGAATGAAGTGGTAGAACTCTAGTTAAATAATTGTAAATAATTTATGTTAAATTACTTGTTGCACACTGTAACGTCCCGGCAACTCACAGGGACCGTTGACTGCCCCCACAGACCACCACCAGGCTTTCCAGTGTGCTTTGTCCTCACTCGCACACTTTCCGGGAAAACTTCCCAGAAGGTCACCCATCCCAGAATTGCTCCAGGCTAAGCACGCTTAATCATGGAGTTCTTATGAGTCAGGCTACCGAAAAGCAAATGCATTTTGGTGATATGAGTAGTCAAATCAATTCCTTTAAGCTATCCTTCAACTGTATAGTCCCATACCTATACAGTCTCCAAATCCCTCTCATTCCGGTGTATGTTCGATTCATCCATGTACCCCTTCCACCCGAAGCTGCCAGGAGCCGCTCCTTGTCTGTGCCCCCTGCACCATGCTTCTTGCACCGGCGTCACTCCCCGCCCTCGTCTCCGTGCCCGGGTGTCACATGCCCACCAGCTTCCGCTTGGTTCGTCCTCGAACCACACCGTACTAGGAGAGGCTAGGCTCTGATACCATCTGTAACGTCCCGGCAACTCACAGGGACCGTTGACTGCCCCCACAGACCACCACCAGGCTTTCCAGTGTGCTTTGTCCTCACTCGCACACTTTCCGGGAAAACTTCCCAGAAGGTCACCCATCCCAGAATTGCTCCAGGCTAAGCACGCTTAACCATGGAGTTCTTATGAGTCAGGCTACCGAAAAGCAAATGCATTTTGGTGATATGAGTAGTCAAATCAATTCCTTTAAGCTATCCTTCAACTGTATAGTCCCATACCTATACAGTCTCCAAATCCCTCTCATTCCGGTGTATGTTCGATTCATCCATGTACCCCTTCCACCCGAAGCTGCCAGGAGCCGCTCCTTGTCTGTGCCCCCTGCACCATGCTTCTTGCACCGGCGTCACTCCCCGCCCTCGTCTCCGTGCCCGGGTGTCACACACACCAGTTATTTGATAAAAATATTTCTTTGTGTTATTTTGTGGTCTAATTGAGTTATTGAGTGCAATAGTTGTCAAGTGTTGCCTAAGTTCCTTAGGAGAGAATGATATTTATCACTTGCTACACTACGACCGATGCACTTGTCGTTGGTGTTGTAGCTAATATTGGGTCCCACGTTGGGCACAAAATATTCTTACCAGAATCCTAAACGTGGATATGGAAGAGTGGCACGATTTTAGTGGATTGAGGAATCTTGATATATGCTTCCAAGGGTTGGAACACAAGGGGAGATCCTTCTGCAAAGACTCTTCAGAGCTCAAGTCAGTAATGAATTGGGATCTTTGTGAGAATAGTAGTAAGTATGAGAAGTGTGTCTTTCTTAGTGAAATATTATATGTTTTAGTAGGTTTCTGGACCTTGTGTCTGATGTGATAAAACCGATTCTACAAAAGAATATCAAATATATTGGCAAACATAATGGACTTACTGTACATATGATATTATTGAAATAGTAACGATAATGTGACATTTTATCTGATTTACCAAATATTATGCAAATATATGGTAATAAAAAATATCACGACGTAATCAAACTATCGAGATTTAATAACATATTATTAATATATGAATATTTTCACCAAAATATATGTATCAGAGTATCTATAATCACTTGAGGTTAATAAAACTGATCATAAACTTTGTTCTACCATTTCTCTTAACATATTTGTTGAACGGATATACACAATAATTATATAACAATTATTATATATATATATATATATATATATATATATATATATATATATATTCAAATTGTATGAGAAAGAAAAGTGTGAATATTAACAATTATATGTATATTTTTATATTAGTTGCAAGTTATAATTGCTAAGTTACTACCAAAATAATTGCTAAGTTTACTACCAAAAATCAATCTAGTCTACTTACTGCAATTGCCTTTTCAGTTACTTCTATGTTTAATAACTCATCATTGTTAAAAAGATACAAATATGTAATAGATATTATATTTTTATTATAATAGCATATTTGAATTTATAAATGTATTATTTTAGACTATTTAAAATATTACATTACATATTCTCAACAATCATGAATATTCACAGGTGTATTGCATGTATCAATCACTACATATTAATTGAAATAAATCGATAATTCAAATAAGGTTTAAAAAAAATTTGACCGTAATTGGGTTGACCCTAATAAAAACTCACGAAAAAAACTATAAATACAAGTAAAAGAAATTGTTGTTAGTACTTTCATTATGTATTTATTACAAATTAATTGCTTTCCTAATTAGACTTGAGTTGACTTTAGCATCAAAACACCTATAGCAAGTATCCCCTCGATCATTCGAGAACACCTTACCTAAACACAGAAAGGATACATTGAAACAAGTGACCAGGGAATTGTTTTAAGTGAATATTTGATCTTATACCCAAAACAATAGAGATGATTATTCACCTATGATATACTAACCACAGTAAAAGCTTCCTTGTTTTATTATTATCCTAATACATTACATTTAAATAACTAATTAAGAATTAATAGGCATTATTGTAATAATTTTAATAAAGAATTAAATACCTTATGATATATCAATGTTATGTGACAAAATAGTAGCTTTACCGTTTAAGACATTGTATACATGATAACACTAACAAAAGAAAAATCAATGCTCATTATTAATACTTTAAATTAACTAAAAAAATAGGATTACTTTGTAATTAAATCATATCCATATTCTATATCTTGATGTCTACACTTAGTTTTGACCTTTACAATAAGACAATTAATGCAATTTGCAACAATTTTTCCTTTAGCAATTGTCCTCTTAGTAATCAAACTTGTTATATTAACTTTGATGCCAATTATTGGATAAATGTTATCATTAAGGCAAAAGTTATAATTTGAAATATTTATACACACGAGTATAACGATCCAAATATCATGATTCAATTGTGAGTTGGCCAACCTAACACCTAGTGAAAATTTATATATGTTGAGACATATGTGGCTTCTACTTTATCATATTTAGATTCCTCATTCATTGTAAAGTACTCATCTTGCAAATGAAGAAGTCTTGACAAGATGGAGTGTCGAGTCATCATGATGATGAGTATCATGCTCAATTCTTCAATTAATGACAATTGACTACCCTTTATTTGAAGTATCTTTTACACAAAATACTTTTTTATCTTAGTAAGCCATAATGAAAAAGATGTTTCATATAAGCTACTTTTGTAGGATGTGCAAAAGTAAATCCCAACTCATCAACATAGTGTGTTCGATGGTGCATCAATTGTCCTATGACACAATATAAGTGGGCTAAGTCACACTCAAATCATGACATTTGAATTTTTATGCTTTTAAGTAAAAAAAGTTTGATCTTGATTATGAGTTATATCATTTTATCTAATGGTAAGAACATAATCCAAAATTTGTATGGAGTCAAGGTAAAAAGTTCAATTACAAGTGGGACAAATGTTGAGGGGAGAGTGTTACATGTCACATCAATTTCCTATGGTATAGGATAAATAAGATAAGTTATAATCGAAGAGTTTGACTTCTACTTGGACAATTGATGAGGAAGAGATAGTTGTGGGGTGTATCCGTTGTCCCATGAAGTAGGCCAAGTTGATCAAGTCACAATCAAATTATAGTATTTAGGTTGTTACGTTCTTAAGAAGTAAGAGTTGCAAGTTGACTATGAGTTATAACTTGGCTTTAATGTTAAATTCTTAAAGTTAAAGGGTGTGTCTATGACTCTGTTTCTATGACTCTGTTTATATATTAGTTTTACACACTCAAAATGTATAACTAATAGTAAAAATAAAATCTCTATACTTAGTATTATAGCAAAAGAAAACATCACAATTTGATTTTAATTTGGTTCCCCTAAAATTGGCGAACCTTGCAACAATCTACCCTTACATTTTTTCCACTAGGAATAGTAGTCTTTGATCATGACTCTTTCACATTACCTACATCAAGAGATAATTGTTTAACTAATAATAATTTTCTCCTAAACAATTGTCCTACTGGAAATGAATTTTGGACCTCAGTTCTAATACCAATTCTTAGATTGAACACTTAGCACAAAGACCAAAAGTTATATAGTTGATAGTTAGAGTCCAAATATTTCTAATTAAGAGTATAGCAATCCAAACTTCATGCTTGACCTATGTCATTAAATGATTAGTATAGAGAATGTACTCCAAAGTAAATTATGGAGACGATCACAAAAACATTATCTTTTGAATTAGAAAATTGTATAAAAATTTGCCTTAAGAGTAATATCAACATATTATATGGTACTTTTGCCATTGAAACTTTGTATAAAAGGAAAGTTGGTTAGTAAGATAACAAGTCCATTTTATGATATCAAACTAGGTATATATGCTCACCATTTTAATTCTTCAACTTTTCAATATTCTTGAGAAGTTGTTTTCAAACCATTTACAAAAGTTTTGTAATGCTAATTCAACAATAACTCTGTATTCTTTTGAAAAGTTATATTATCACAAACAATGTTTTATTGTGTGACTCTATAAGAAAGAAAACTATCAATGTTTAATATATAAAAATGTGATTGAAAGACTTTATCTTAATCCTTTGGAAAATACCTTAACACCAGTGTGTTGGGATGACAAGGGTCGAGTCGGACACGGATAGTAACTACCCGTAACCTAACCCGACAAAAAAAAATTCACCCGCTACCCGCATGAGTGCCCGCTTAAAAAATACCCGCGAATACCCACAAATATTTAAAAAAATATATTTTTATAAATTATTAAAATAAAATTTAATAAAATTATAAAAAAATATATAAAATATAATAAAAATTAAATGTAAATTAAAATTTAATTTTAATTAAATTTAACCTTATAAAATATAAATTAATGTTAATTTTAATTAAATTTAACTTAATAAAATATAAATTTTATTTTTATATTTATTTTTTGCGGGTACGGATATTATAATACTCGCTACCTGCGAGTAGTAAATATCCACGGGTATCAACTATCCGTCGAGGATTTTATCTACGAATATCCACATACGCGAATTTTTTTGTCATCCCTAACCATGTGTACCTTTATCGTAAACTCGTAGTTGTAACTCCGAACATACATCCATCTCTAACAAATCTTTACAAAACATTTTATCCATAGTTTATTTTCTCATTAAAGGTCAAGATTATGCCAATTATGCTTTCATACATATTTTTCCACATTCATTACTTTTATACAATGTATAATATCAAATTTGGATTAATTTGGGAGTTCAAAAAATATAAATTTATTTTTTAATATTGTTTGATAACAATTTTCTTTTGTGTTTCATTAAGTAACACGTCCACTTGCCTCACTAACATCCCTTAAAATTCATTTTTATACTTTTGATAATTTTAATGATCAAGATATTTTCTTTCCCATGTTTACGTAACTTGTGTTTTCTTCCCTTAACATCATAATATATCAAGTTCTCATGTGTTGAAAAGTAAAATAATAATAAACCACAATTGGAGTTCTCCTTTCGAGATGCATTAAAAACCATAGAATACTTCCTCCACAACAATCTCTAAAGTCTTCAACCAACAAAGTTAAATGTTAAATATTATAATGTTGAGGTACAAAACCACATCCATTAAATATTATGTATATATAAAATGTAGAAGTATAAAGCTCAATTATATTAATTTTTAATATCTTTATCTTTAATAATTTACCGTACGTTTTCTTTGAATCTCACTGTTGCGAAAAATATATAAACATTTGAGGTATAATTAAAATTTCTCAAAATTAATTACTAATTTTTTATATCATATAAGAAAATAATAGTCTAAATTTAAAATTAGAAAGTGATATTTATTGAAATAATTATAGATTATGAATATGAATAACCCAATCCATATTTTTTATAACCAATAATTATAATTGTATCCTCTAAAATATATACTGTTTACTTTATATTAGTGAAATTGAAAAGAAAAACCTAGTTGTAGTGCATATCGACTCGACTATCATAGTGCTTCCAAATAGTGCCAAAATTGATGGGATTGGATTGTCCTTGCCAAGGACACTAATGCAACTCCTAGTGGCATACATGCTACTCAGCAACAAAAAATCTAATTCACCAAATTATCATATAGGGCAAATGATTTTTGGACAAGAAAATAAGAAAACATATATATTATAATAATATTATATATATATGTGTATATATATATTATATATATATATAATATATATTTTCTTGTTTTTATATTAATTTTAAAAAAAATGATTTTAATTTATGTATAGTAGTTTACAAAAAAACTATATTTTTTTCTTCTATTGAGCATATTGAAACAAATTAAACATGTCTTTGATATAATGATGAGCTCTAACCCTGAAATATTGAGAATAAATAGTATATATATATATATATATATATATATATATATATATATATATATATATATATATATATATATATATAAATTCTTACAGGCGTTTCAAATTATAAATTAACTCGTATTGTAAGTTTATTATTTTTACTAATAAATACTATGAAAGTCATAATCAATAATGATTATGATTACCTAGGTCATGTGATATAAGATGTTTACTTTGAAGATATATGTCTATTGCAATCAAATCTTTAAATAAAAAAAATAATGAAAGGGGTAAGTTATCATTATGTTCCTAAAAGTATATCGCATTTAGTGCTAAAGTTAAAAAAAAAAGTGTTTAAAATATTATATTTATTTATCTAAACAATTAAAATTAATTGTTTAATTATTATCATTTTGATTTTAAACTATATTAATATTGCTACGAAGGTGCATTTACTTTTAAATTTAAAGGAATATCCTATAACATTTGGGTACATTCCGCTGCACAAAGTTAACTCCCTTTCTGTTTATTCTCGATAAAAAAATAAACCTTCACTATTTTTGATTTATATTTTTTTTAATTATAGTGATTTTAATTTAAACAATATTGTCGCAACCGAGATCGCGACGGGGACAGCGACCCGAAAAACAAACGGGTTTGAGAAAAAGATTTGTGGAGTCGCCACCATAATTTATTATGGAAAAACTATGGAAAACCAAAAAATAAGACATGGTCTGCGAAAAGAGATTTCAGGTTCGGGAATCGGTTACGCGTAAGGAAGGTGTTAGCACCCTATCGCGCCTGCCCAAAGGCAGTACCTTTAATTAAATGTATAAAGATTGAAGTGGTTTTTAAATGTTTAAATTTTCCCTAAAAAAAACAAAATAATAAAATAAAATAAAACAAATTATTAAGAAACAAAAATATTTTTTTTGTTTTATGAACCCGACAAGAATTGACCTTGGTCCTACGTACATCCATTTATAATGGACAATCAGGGATCACGTAGTTCTTTATGTAGAAAAAGGTTTGTGAGTTTGTTTGAAAATAATGAATCTGAAAAAGATTTGGTTTAAACAAGATTGACATTCTTTTTGGTTTTTTGAAGATTTGTATTTTTTATTTGTTTGAAAAATGGTGGAAAAAAAGAAAGAAACCAATCATAGACCGACACATACTTATAAAAAGAAATTTTGATTAAAAACATTAATTGTGTGTAGAAAGAAAAAAAATATTTTTAAGAAAACTTCAGAGAGTACAATGAAAAGAGGAAAATAATGGTGTAGAGATGACATACCTTTTTAGCTTTTCCTACTTTCATGACCTCTTTTGGCAGAGTTCCTCCAACCTGAGAACTTACTTTTTTCTATATTTTTCAGTACTCTTGCTATCTCTCTTTTTTAAGATCTCTCCTCTATCTTTTTTTCCCCGTCCCCCCTTCTATGGCAGAGTGTGTATTTATATACACACATCGTAATATTATGAAAATCTTGCCTTAATTGTGAATTAATTGACAGTAAAACAAAACAGGGAAAGAAATTGCATGGTTGCCAGAAAACAAAATAAATAATATTCAAACATTGATTATCATTATTGTCAGAAAATCATAATTTCCTCTTTAAAAGCAACTGATGCAACAAATTATGTTAATATACTATTTTAATTTATTGTTTATAATTATTAGCATAATATTAATTCAAATTATTACCAATAAACTAACATTTCAAAAATATTGTAGTAAAATCATTATTTTTTTTTACCCACCATTAATTATTATTATCTTATTTTATATTATTTTTAAATATTTACTTACCCGGACGAAATTGGGTGTTGACAAATATTATTTTTAATTTTGAAAGTCTGTTCAAAATAATTTGTGTATATCTTCTGATTTACAAACTTTGACAATATACTACTATTGTACTAGAAACTTCATTTGATACTTTCCCATATTTTACTCTATATCATCTAATATATATATATATATATATATATATATAGATATATGTATATATATATATATATATAAAATTATACGGAGGGTTAAATTGTATAAAACTGTTAATATTATAAAACCATATAATTTAATTATTATATAATAATTGTTTTCACACACACGTATGTATATATGTGTACATTTATCCACTTACACACGTATACATATACAATCACGAATACACTTACATTCTCACATATCACACCATTTTGTGGTGTGGTGTTTTACAAATGTGAATGCTAATTTTTGAATTATTTTATTTGCAACTTTTTTTTATCTTTTCTTTTATTATGTTTATCTTTAATTTCATATGGTTCAATTGTATAATTTGTGTAATGCATATGGTACAATTATGTAACATAGCATCGCAATTATACCCATATTGTCAAATTCATTAACTGATTCAAGTGTATCAATTTAAAATTATTACTATAACATAAATGAGCTTCAATATAAAGGATCATTTATTTTGAATCAAATATTGATAGTCAATTCTTAGTCACTCACAAACTACAAGAGTCATAACCAAGCACATATAAGAAAAGTGAGCTTCATTTGAGATAGGTGACCCCATGCTCTTATTTTCTTGGTCCAGTAATTAATGTTCTTAATAGAGTAGGTTTGTTTTGAGGATTGTATTATGAATCAAGTAATATAAGGTTTTCCTTTGACCTTGTATTTGGTTTTTGTTTTTGGCATAGGGTTGTGAGACATTAGTGTATGCGCCAATTAGGGTTTCATGACCTTACCACTTGGCAAGTCTCTCATGATTTCATGATTATTGTGAGGTCCTTTTGTGATTGTCTCTTAGGGCTTTTCCCTCTCATTTTGGAGACACTTTTAGAGTTTTCTTGCACATAAGTAGCGGTCTTCTCCCATTGTAAAAATTACTTTTGAGTTTAGGGGACAACTCACTTGACATGAATATTCATAGAATTATACATATAAAAAATTCCAGTAGTTTCATTGTCTTATAATTGAATATTTTTATTATTTATTTTTCGATCTTGTGACCTTATCTTTCTTCTGAGTTTGTCATTTCCTTTTTATGAGTGTATGTATGCATCTTATGGTCATGTTCTTATTTATACTCTAACTTTTAATGATACACTTCTCTAAATTTAGATTCAAACTTGTTAGAATTGATGATCTTTGTTTCTCAACACTAAGAGGGGGGTGAATTGGTGTTTTATAAAAATGTGCACTTTTGAAATCTTTTTCGCAAATGATATTGTTCCTGAAAACTTTATTGTGTCATAAGCAATGTGAGTGCAATGTAAAAATATGCGTAATCAATTAATAACAATATGTAATCGATTATGTAAAGATATAGGGAGAAAAAATCAAACTCAATTTTTATACTGGTTCGGCCTCAATGCCTACATCCAGTGTCCTTTCAATCAACCTGAGATGGAAAGCCAATTGCATTATAAAGATCTGAGTTTTTATAGCAAGGCTTTACAACGACAAATATGACAAAATGTAAACCACATCTCTAACTTACTAATCTAATATAGCCAATAACAAGACCCTGCAGCAAGAACAATCCTCTCCTGCAGCAAGAACAATACTCTCTTACAGTCACCCCTTTGAGACACCTCTCAAAGTACAAAGAACTTCTCACTCTTTCTTCCTGGCCGCAAGCACAAGGAACCATAAATAAAAGATTGCTGTTTTTCTTCTCTTGATCACACGGAAAGCACCTCAGTTGTGTAGAACGATCAGTCTCTTCAATCCAGTCAAGTTTTCTACACAAGAATTCTTCAAAATTTGTAAACCACTTTCTTTCTTGATTCTTGGAGCTTTTGATCACTCTGTAAAATTTCTCAAACAAATATCAATCAGATATGAAAGTGTAATTCTCAATTGT
The DNA here is from genome assembly GCF_029865625.1 of Vigna umbellata. Classification (NCBI taxonomy): domain Eukaryota; kingdom Viridiplantae; phylum Streptophyta; class Magnoliopsida; order Fabales; family Fabaceae; genus Vigna; species Vigna umbellata. The sequence continues at coordinate 38,325,016 of NC_142171.1, forward strand.
CTTACAGAAAATAAATCAATGCGTTAATATATAGTTTTTGTCAATCCTGACGCTATGAAATCGATTAGCCAACTTACGTAATCGATTACATTAAACAGGTCTAACAGAATTACAACCAATTTGGCTCCTTAATTGAATACGCAATTAATTAAATCGATTTCCATTAAATGTTGGTCAAACATATTTAAAACTATGGCTGTTATAGCAGTTATGACCATATGAAAACAGTTTTCAAATCTTAACAGACTTAATTGAATACACAATTCATGTAATCAATTAAGCTTTAACACTTAGAAGATTTTTGAAAACTTTTCTTTCCAAAACACATCACAACACATTTTGCAAAAGATATATGCAAACACACGAGTTTTAATCGATTTACCAACTAATATAATCGATTTGTTTTGCCACAGTTTAAAACTCAAGTTGTCTGATGACCTTAATTGATTATCATTCCACTGTAATCGATTTAGTCATGCAAATATGATTTTGTGCTTGTTGTTTTCATATCACCAAAACATGTATTATGCATACACAGAGATAATCCCTTCATAAACACAATATTATGCATCAATCAATATAATATGTTCAACAAATGTGACAAACACAATACGTGGATATTACATAGTAAACATGTACACATTCAACATATATATCACACAGTACTCACACATGTGTTTTTATTAACAATGTGTTGTCATTATCAAAAACCAACATCACAGGGATTGGGTTTAACTAACACTGTGCTCCCCCTATCAACGACCTCCCTCTTTTTTTATGATGCACAACCATGATTAATAAAACCATGATGTTATACAATACACAATCAACAATTTCATACAATTTCAATTATTTCTCCCCCTTTGGGCATTAGCAAAAAAGGATATGTACCATAATATAATTGAAACAGATATAATGAATCATATAGAGATGTATCGGTCATGTTAACAGATAATGATGTTCCCCCTGTCAGCAATATTCACATGAATTTAACATTTTCTCCCCTTTTTAACATGTAAAACAACATATAACAACATACAATACTCCCCCTATCGTTATCCATATTAGTTTTCAGTATCAGAGATGCATGAATTAGATATGGCAGAGTATGTATTTTCCAAATATGTTCAAGCAATGTATCAGAGTATATGACATAAACAATATCAGAGAAAGTTTGATACATTTGGAACCAACCAAAAACAGTTTAATCACTCATACTCTCATATCAAATTCACAGTGAAATAAACACAATGAGATATATGATGAATAGGCCTATAACAAATCACAAGTCCAAGTTTAAAGTATAGAAATAAGAAGTTTAGAAACTTCAAACCAGTTGACGAATCCCAATCGATTATAGCTTCCTCTTAATCGATTTCAAGCTGTAGAGTAATGTGAAGTTCTCATTTTAGCTCAGCTTGCAATCAACATTCTTGCATAACCTTTCTCATATAGATAAAGCATTTTAGTCTTTATGCAGTTAAATCACAATAATCATTATCACAGTTTAAGTATGATTATGTAATTGAAATGATGTAACATTGAAATGTTCAAGTTGCATACATACAAGTGATTTAATTGATGTTCTTAAGCAGTCAATCACAATTAACCATTCACAAAGATTGATTAAATGAAAAATATAATTTCATTCATATTTAAAAAGGTGACTACAATCAACCAAAGCAAAAGATGGCTTAAGTAAGCCACTGATTTAAAAACGAAAACAAAACATAAGTACAAGATTGTTAGACAAAGACAACAAAAATCCCTATTCTGATCTAGATGTGTAAGACCCATGAAAAATATTTACCTTAATAGTAATAATTTTATTACCAGTAGAAATAAATTTCTTTGTGAATGGAAAATATTTTGGTAGCTTAATTTGTAAGACTCATGAAAAATATTTATAATAGTAAAATTTTAGCATTTTATTAGTAATAATAATTTTAATGGATAGAAAAATGAAAATTTTGGATATAAAATTATAGTAATTTAGAAGGAGAGGTTCAAATTTTGATAACTTATTTAGGATTTTTTTTAAGAAAATTGAATAGTAAAAAGTGAATAGTGAATAGTAAAAAGTGAATAGTAAAAAAAAAGATAAGAATTTCTTAGCATGGAAGGAATTAGAATAAGAATTCCTTAACATGGAAGAAATTAGGATCAGATTTAATCAAGTGGATGATTAAAATATTATTTTTAAATAATATTAAAACATTAATGAATAGTAAATTTTTTTACCTATAAATAGCCATGGGAGGGAAGTGTATTCTACACCAAGAAAAGAGGAATCAAGTGAGAGCTTGAGAAATAGAGAAGAAAGAGTTAGGGAGAAATTTTTAGTTGCAAGAAGAGTAGAGGTTCTGAAGAGTTTTCGGGAAAACAAATTCGGAGCAAGAGATTAAGTCTGGAATAGAGGTAGGGGAGCTAACCTTTCTATGCTTTTATATTTTGATTTAGTATTGTTTTATTACTATTCATGTCTTGAAATTCTGTGTGAATACTGTTAATGCTTACTGTATATCTATCTATGTTGAAATTCGGTGTAAATATTATATGCTGTTGTTTTGAATCTGTAAATAAGAAATTTGTTAAAAACTAGTTGAGGAACACTTTGGCTAAGGAAAGACTTGGTACTTAAGTTGTCCATTGTGACGCACCTCTCTTTCCTGGAAGTCTACTCGATAAGTTTTTAACTTAAATCCTATTGAACAAATTTTGTACTGTTAACTTATTGTGTAATATATCTTGTTGGAATGGAAATGTCTGATGAATTCATGTTATTGTGGTAGATATGAAATTATGAATTATAATTGTGATGATTGTATTTTATTATATTGTAATTGAATTTATGCATCTGAACATGATTGTGAATTATAATGATGTGATTTATGTGGAAAGTATGTGAATGTATGAGATATGTTAGATTCACTGTGATAATATGATGGTATATGGTTATTCATGTCTTGGGTTAAGTTTCAAAGTGACAGTATGATTCATGAACGTAATTCCATGATCCTCAAGGAGAGGATACATGGTGGTGATGTGTGGGTGTATAGAATGATTACATGGTAGCTCAGTTTTGGGGGTCATCTTGAAACTCCAGTGGTCTTTCTTCTCGTGTAGAGAGGATTGAACCATGTGGTGAGGAGTAGCAGGAGGTCCTAGTCTTGGGTGCTTCCATATGATCCAAGGTGAGTGATGACGGATTAACCTCGTGACTGTGGTAGGGCGGTAGTGCCCAAGTTTCATAAGGCGGTAGTGCCGGGCAGTAGTGCCCAAGTTTCATAAAGCCATCACGAGTGCAAGACCCGCCATAACTCGGTAATCATTCTAGTCCGGACGAGTCGGGTTATAAAGTAAAAAGTCTTGTGATGTCATTTTACCATGTGTATCAAAGTAATGGATGAGTATGTATGATGTGATTGTTGTATGATGGTATGAGTATGTATGACATAATTATTATATGAGGTTTGCATGCATGTTTCATAAATGATTGGTTGCATGTTAGCTCACCCTACTTGTTTTGTGTTTGTGTTTGGGTATGTGCGATGATCGTATAATTCGTTATACGGGAGCAGATGGCAAGGAGGATACGTTGGAAACAGTACTTGATGGGGAAGACAATGCTGCAGCTTAGATTCGCTAGCTTTTATTAGTTAGCTTTGATGAACTTTTGTACATTTAAAGCTTTAAATTCTATAGGGAGAAACCCTAATACTCTAAGTTTTCAATTCCATGCTATTCTAAGGATGATTGTAATCCTTAAATTACTCTTGACTGCTTTCCTATATTAATAAATGATGACGTCTTTATTATATATGCTTTATAATATATATATATATATATATATATATATATATATATATATATATATATATTTTGGGACGTCACAAGATGTGTCCATAGAATCTTCATCACTTGACTCATCATCAGAGTCTTCCATTTCCAGGCCATTTTTAATCACTTTTTGATAGAGCATATCGATTTTCTTTTCAAGCTTCAGAATCCTTTCAGATGTTTTTCTAAATTGTTCAACAACAAGTCTTTCAAAATTTGTTCCAGGGATGAAGCTAGTTTGATCTTCATTTAGGACAGGTAAACTTCCTGAGCTTGCATCCATGTTTTCCTCATCTTTGAAGCACCATCCATTCATATTCTTCACTAGGCCAATGGAAGTCAAAGTTATTCTATTTATTTCATTTCACTTGTCACACAAGAGTTTCTTTTCTCCATTCACATCTACACCTTGAAGAACCAAAATCTTGCTAATAAGCACTCCATATGGCAAGGTTCGTGCTTGATTGATTCCACCCTCAATCATGTGATCTTTTAACACCTTAACTTAGTTAGTTGGATTGTCATTTTAGATTGCATACAACAAAAACACATCTTTTGTTGTCATCCTGTCTCGTAAGATTCTTCCAGAAAGAATTAACCATGCTAAAATATACGCAACCATTTTCTCTTCTTTGTTCAAGCCATTGTGTACATACAGTCTTTCTATTGTATACCTTCCAAGAAATCTCAACCAATTTTTGTATACATCCCTTTTCTTTAGTCACATATTTGTTTTTGAGTTTCAAACATGAGAGTGTAATCCCTCAACCTTCAGTCCTACCACTTGTGACCAGACATTGTCATCAATGTAAATGTTTACACCTTTCACCCGAGAATGAATGACTCCATTTATGTCTCTTAGATTGGTGTAAAAGACTTCCACTAAATCTGGGTAGCAGTCCCCCTTCATTTGAACCAACGAGGTAATACCTTGAGTTTCAATCCACTCTTGGAAGTGAAAACCCTCTTTTCTAAACACAGGTCAAGTTCCAGATACCCGTGAGGCACAATAGTTTTAATCCTCTTCCATATTAGAAACACTTCACAAATTTCTTCATCGCTAATCCATCCTGAAGGATCAACATTCCTTGTAATGCGGACAACTTTCCCTTTTTCTCTTGAGGAAGGTGATGAAGAAGTCATCTTTGAATTAAATTCTAGACAGTCTTTCATAGTGCTAGGCTTTGTGTCTTTGCAATTTAGAAAGTACTCAATGCACATAAGATTTTAAAATCCAACACTTATAAAGGCACATAGTAAAACTCCAATCAGTTAGGCCCATTTTAATTTTTCAAACACAAAAGCCTATGTGAAACATTCACAATCGATTTTATTAATTTTAAAATCGATTCTATTTTAAGCCCAGATTCACATGTAACACAGAAACACAGACATATAATCAAATCGATTCTATTCATATTGTAATCGATTAAAAATCATGAAATTTGTTTTTCAAACAAGTTGATCATTTGGACAGGCACACATCATTCATACACACAACATGCTTTCACAAACATATTTAATGATCCATGAATGCATGAATTTGATAGCAGAAGTTACCATATTGAGTTACTCAAGAATTTTGATGTATTCCATTTGAACCTTATCCTTGAGCACTTTCCTGTCTCTGTTCACTTCCCTGCAAAACATTCAAAAAATTTTGTTGCAGGTACCCAAATGAACTTGGGGCCTTTTTGGTTAGTCTCAAGAGGTTGTTCTTTA